>NC_062564.1:47726886-48028850 GCF_022837055.1 Prionailurus viverrinus | reverse complement strand
CACATCACCCCCTTTCTTAGCACTTAGAAAAATCTATTGTGTTACCCCTAGCCTACATGTTGACTTGGGTTTCCTTGAGAGCAATCCTTGAGACAAAAGTGTTCCCAGGTATCAGGAATGAGGGGCTGGAGGATAGCAGAAGAGTGACGAAAGAAAAGCCAACATAACTATCTGATTTGAAGGTTGCTTTTGTGGACACTGGGGGGCCTGGTTACTCAGGGACCCCTTGAGGGGCCTACAGAATGTCTCTCAAAATTGTCTATTTGTCCACTAGGTTCTGTCTTCTAGCTATTGAGGGGTGTCTTCCTGGTTGGTAACTGCCACACTTTTCAATATCACCTAAACAAGGAAGTGCCAGCTCCTGATGGCACCCAGTTTCAGACAGGGCACAGGCTTGAGGGGAGGAGCTGTCAGTACATAGTGAATCAGGAGTTGGAGACCACCTGGAACTCTCTACCAGACATGGCTGCATCAAAGGTGAGGCCATGAGCATGTAGACAGGGGCTCCACAGATGTTTGAGCTGTCATGCCATATTCATCTTCTTGTCTAGAACCTAGACAGGCAGTGGAACTTCAATTAATAGCTATGGAATTGACTTAACTGAAAGAGGAGCGTGAGATCAATGTGGGTTGTAGACAGAGGCTTGGTTTAAATCCCAGTTCTGATCCCAAACATTGAAAAAGTTGTATATGTCTCTAGGCCTTTGTTCTGTTCTCTGAAAAATGGGGGTAATAATAGTAATTACTTTGCATGAGAAAACCAGTGTAGCATTCACAGCGGACATGGACGGCAAATAGTATGAGCTAAATAAATGTTAACTACATTAAAGACAGTAGTAAACATGTTGGCTCACTCTACTTGCCAAGCACTGTGAATGCTGTGGTTATCCGTGTGGTAATGGGTCTGGCCCCAGCTCCACAAGTCCTAGTTCATTGCTTTTGCTACCACTCTAAGTCTACTCCGACAGAGCTGAGGCAACCTTGTCCTGGTTCCTTGAGTGTGAAAGTGAGCTCATCTCTCCCCAGGTTCTTATGCATAGAAAGGATTTCCATAAAGAGAAAGCCAGCACATTTCTGTGGGAGGTAGTGGACTGACCACAGTGCTTATCTCCTCTCCTTGCTCAGAATCCCTTGAAATCATATTGGGCTGTGAAACCAGTGATAGCTGCAAAGATGAGCCGAAGTTCATCAATCGATAAGAGGTTATAGGTCAAATGGATGTGAGTTTTTAAGCACTTCTTAATGTATGTTTCAAGAGAAATATTGGCACACAATAAGCACATATTCCTACAATTAATGATTGAGTGAATGAAAAGAGCAATCTTGATCTATTATTTAGATACATGTAGGTAAGGACCAGGAAATAAAAAAAAAAAGCATAAACATAAAAATCGTTCTCTAGGGAGTAGGACACAGAATGGGGAAAAGTAGTGACAATGGATTATTGATTTTCATTATGTTAACCCTGATTTTATTTTTCAAACAGTGTTTATATGTTGCTTTGAACAAAAGCACAAAAATAATTCGAAAGAAATTTCAGGAAGTTTGAGTGGTGACACATCTATGAGTTCCTTCCATTTTTACCGAGGGAAACTTGTTATATATACTGACCTCGGTGGCAAGTCCTGAGCCTCGTAGATAATGATTATCTAATAGATCTCAATATGTCTGGTGACCGTCAATGTAGGAGCAGAGAGGAGATTACCTGTGAATAAAACTGCAGAAGATCAAAGAGCTATGTATAGATCTGGTTGCTATGTTTTGGGAAATAGACTATGTTCAAGCAGCTGTGAATAATTACAACTAAGGAGGGGGAAAAATGATCGTTCACCTGGGTAGTGCCTGCACATTTAATAAATATATGTAAAATTAAGGAATCAATGAACCAAACTAACTTTTATAAACATTTTCCTTTTGTTAAGTCAGAAAAATCTCACTTTATGTATGTCAAAGAATTTTCTAGAAGTGACTATATGTCTTTTTGATCAAACTGGATCAACAGATTGACTGGTATAATGGGAGGTTTATTTTCTTAAATCAATGTAGAGTAATTACTATATCTACCTCATTTTGAAGTCTACCTGAAGTTTATTGACTAATAAAACCCTATTCTTTGACTAGGTGGTGAGAACTGGAAAAAGAGGGTATAACAGCACATCTATCATGTGTCCAAGCTGTGGTCAGGGGCAGAATGATGGAGAGGTCAGTGAGAGCACAGAGTGTTCACAAACAGCAGCAGAGAGCCCTGCTGTGTTCCCGACTAGAATCCCAACCTTGTCATTCCCTACCTAGAATTTGCAAATCCACATTCTCTCCCTACCCTACTTGCCTGATCATCTGGAAGCCTCTGCCTCTGTGGGTGGGGGGAGGGTCAAAACATGCATATTCACAAATTTCCGTTTTTATTGAATCTTCCCTGATTTGTATCTCTCAGAACCCTATTATTATCATCATTCGCTTACAAAATGCAAATACACTCCATCTTCCCCCCCAACAAACATTTTGGGATAAACACAACCAAACTGCCAGAAGGCTTTATTCCCAGAGCAGCCTTTGCATGAAAAATCTGGCTCCTTCCCAGCTCCGTTTGTTCAGGGCTCCCTCAGTGTCTAACCTATAATCTGCCTTCACCGGAAGTAGGAACCTGACCAGTCTCATGGGTTCAACAACTGGAATAGCTTTTCTTCATTGTTACATCCCTGTCTCAGTTCATGAAACGCCCACTGACATAAGGTGACAGTCAAAATTAAAAATCCTATTCAATATTTCATTCATTGTTGTACAGATGCAGTAGTGGCATTTTGCATGTTAATATCTGACACTCGTTTTTAATTTGTTCTAAACGGCCAGTTTATTTGCATTATCTCTCTGTGCTCTCCCACCTGTGCAGCAATGTGGGGGGGAAGCCTAACCATGTATTTACCTACTGGAACTTGACTCACCATCAAAACCTGATCTGAGGACAGCTCATTTTTTTTTTTCTGAACATTCTTTACTTAGGCTTTGAATTTGGTTCTTAATACTCGATTTATTGTGAGGCTTTAAAATGCTCACCCTCCTGGACTAGGCTGAGTGGCTTTATGGCACCCACATTGCTGGGTCCACACTGTGTCAGTGCCCAAGCCACTCTGCTATCTGTGGTAAGTCCGTTGCTTGAATAGTGAGGAGAGGAGACAAAGCTCTAAGTGTTGGGCTTATCATAGTCAGGAAAGAGGAGAAAGGAAAATGGATGTCATAAGTGCAGAGACTCCAAAACAAGCGTATTTCAACAGTCTTCACTAGAATGAACCTCTGCTATTAAAAACAACAATAACAACAACGCATGCACACACACACACACACACACACACACACACAAAACACAAACCCCCCAAAACTGTTCATTAGTTCTTATTATCTAAGTACTCACAATCTAGGAAGGAAAATAGTATCCTATTTTATCTTCTGCATTATAAAATAAACATTTGAAGAATTGAGCTTTACCTTATCCCCCCCCCAAAAAACATTAATAGAGCCTAGAAAACAGAATCTGGCATAGCAACAATATGAACTGAAATCAAGTATAATAACCTCTTCTTTAAGACCTATGTACCTACGATATAAAACCCATTTATTTATTATATTTGTTGTTTATTATCTATCTCTTCCCAATAAAGAAGATAAGCTCCATGACAACAGGTATTTTTATCTGACTTTTTTTTTTTTAAGAGAGAGAGACAGAGTGCAAGCAGGGGAGGGGCAGAGAGAGAGGGAGGCACAGAGTCTGAAGCAGGTTCCAGGCTCTAAGCTGTCAGCACAGATCCAGATGTGGAGCTCAAACCCACAAACCGTGAGATCATGACCTGAGCCGAAGTCAGGCACTTAACTGACTGAGACACCCACGTACCCCTTATCTGACATTTTGATAACTGATGGATCGCCAATGTCTAGAACAGTGCCTGGCACACAGTAGATACTCATAAACACTTGTTGAATGAATGCATAAATGAACATCTCTGCCCCCCTTTGTGAGTCTGTCACCAGAGAAATCTTCCTGCAAAGTGGCTTCTAGTCATTGAAATTTCACAGACCAAATGCACTGAAAGAAAAAAAAGGGGGGGGGGGTGAGAATTAGTGCTGCATTTTGGAATGATTCAATGTGGACTTGTGAAAAATAACAATGAATACCCTCGTACTCTACCAAAAAATATTATAGATAAAAGGATGGGCTTATAAATGCAAAAATAAGAAATAAGGAAATAATCTAAAATAATTTATTAGCCTTCTCAAAACAGACTGATGCTAACTTAAGTCACAGACCAGTACCCATCCACTGGCAAACTTCTGAGAACTCTGAGATTAGAGAATTAGAACTGTAAGCTCTGCTGAGTTTACATCAGTTTCTTCAAAGATGGGCCAGGCCTAAAGACATGCTGGATTCCAGACTAGACAAGGTCAGTGACTAGAGGAGCAGAGCCTTACAGGGAATTTGAGAGATCATCTGGTCCAGGAACTGCAGGCAAGTGAAATTGTGAATCATGCAGTTTTGTTGGGTGGCTTCCAGTTGATTCAGTCCCTCTTGAGTGCCCTGATGTTTTCAGCCTTAGAGGAAGCACTCACCAGCCAGCTGGCCTGGTGGAAACTTCCCATCTCCATCCCATTTCCCCACAGAAGCCTGAACAGGGAAGAACAAAAGTCAGAAGACAGCTCCTGATTGTCTCTTTCTCACTGTTGACTTCTTTTCAACAACTTCAACTTGTGTACATAATAATGGATATAATCCAGTGGTAATTTATGAGCCAAATGAGGAGGATTTGCATCTGCATCTGTAAATTGTCCATCCATCCATCCATCCATCCATCCACCCATCAATCCATCTATCTATGTATATGCTAAAATTTCAGGATGGGCTAGGGACCCTCTCCAACCTTGAGGGTTCCTAGCTTCTGCACGCTTCCTCCACCTACCAGAGGTATGCATAGTCCTCAAATCTCCACTTGCCAAGACCATCCTGCTCATGAGAGCATCCAAACCTGAGCTGGTTCAGAAATCATGGCTCCTGCCTTGCTGTTGAGCTCATTTCCTTCCTTGCTGGCTTCATCTCCACCAAGTGCTTCAAGAAATAGGTAACCAGCACCAGACCAGTTTGAAAGAATTGAGTTTCTCTTCTGGTATAATTTGACTGTTTCCCTAGTATTTTTTTCTTCCAGAGAGTGAGAAAGAGAGTGGGAGAAGGACAGAGAGAAGGGGAGAGAGAGAGAGAGAGAGAGAGAGAGAGAGAGAGAGAGAGAGAGACCCAAGCAGGCTCCACACTGTCATCATGGACTCCAATGCAGGGCTCAAACTCATGAACTGTGAGATCATGACCTGAGCCAAAACCAAGAGTTGGACGCTTAACCGACTGAGCCACCCAGATACCCCTGTCCCCAGTTCTTCAAGTTTCTCTGGGGAGTGTTCACACCATGGATATGAGGCCTCTTCTGATCTTGTGCCTGGTTCGTGGTTGTGAAGGCAGTGACAGGAAAGTCTAAGATTTCCTTTCAACTTGATGATAATGATGATGATTTTGCATTTTTTTCCATAACAGTGTTCAAATTATGTCTCGGCATAAGGCACTTTTTAGGGCTGACTTCTTTTTCTGGATTCTCCTGCATAAGTAAGAGCAGACAGTGACAGAACAGTGAGAAGCTAGCCTGAAGAATCTTTTTTAGCATGGGCAAGGAATATCGTAAGTGGTAGGTTGTTAAACTTTCTAGAATAAGAATGTAATTTTTAAAGATTTTGTTTCTTGGGTCTGTGGATTTCTCTGTAGTGACTTTATACAAAGAAAAAAAACAGCCGTGTCCTTTGTGTAATCCATCTTGTTATTTCCCCTCCCAAGTATGAGGTTGTTTTTTTAAAAAAAGTTTTTTGGTGAGTGTTTTCAAAATGATTTTTTTTCCCTAATACAGAATATAAGGAACAAAGAGGCAAGTTTACTGGTAGACACATGTGGGAAGAACCCTCACTTTTCCTAGAAGACTTCTTTTTTTTTTTATTTTTTTTAATGTTTCTTTATTTCTGAGAGAAAGAGAGAGAGAGAGAGAGAGAGAGAGAGAGAGAGCATGAGTGGGGGAGGAGCAGAGAGAGGGAGACACAGAATTTAAGGCAGGCTCCAGGCTCTGAGCTGTCAGCACATAGCCAAATGCGGGGCTCGAACACATGAACTGCGAGATCATGACCTGAGCTGAAGTTGGACGCTTAACTGACTGAGCCACCCAGGTGCCCCTAGAAGACTTCTATTGTCAATACAGAACATAACCACATTCAGTCTTGGAGACATTGCTTGTTATAAAGAATTATTTCCCATAACTAGATCACCAAACATTTTCTTTACTAATGTAGGTGAGTCATAAGACATGGAAATAGCTTCATTGAAACATATGTGACAGTTATAATTCCGGCATGGATAAGGTTATTTTATGGTTTTTTATTTCTATTTAAATCCTTATTAGTATGATGTTTTAAAATAAGTCTAAGAAGCAGCTTGACATATATAAGACAGTTGCTTTAAAATATACATATAATAGTATTACTTTTCATCTGGCTCCACTGTTGATATCCAGATGGTGGATGTGCAAGTGGAAGTTCACTTATTCATTGTATAACCTCAAAATGGAGCAAAAAGAAATCAAGGCCACAGCGTATTTGCCAGCCTGATCTTACATGAAATGTAAAATCATTCAAACATTCTTATGGATTAATGCAGCTTACTGCTGCCTGCTGTTTGAGATTTCTTTGAAGAAAGTGATAGAAAGTGGACTTTATCAACATCTTATAATGAAGGCACACCTAGCCAGTTAACTCTCCTTCTGCCTCTAACTTTTTTCCCTCTCATGCAGTATCCAAACACCGTGTAAGCCATCACTGAGTTCTAAAAACAAAACATCTAAACATATTTTTTTGCTTTCCCACAATTATTTAATTGTCTTCCTAATTAATTCCACGGTCTGAAATAAATTATTGACTTACCAGACTTGCCTATTTTCTGTGACAGCTTCAGCAGTAAACAGGCCATTAACAATTCATAATGAGCAGGACAAGTTTGTTTCTTCCATGTGCTAATTTGGTACCCCATTAGAGACTTCCTTTGACTCTTCTCTTTCCTGTCGACGCATTTTGGAAAAGGGTGACAGACTGCTATATGTTTGAATAGAGAGACATTTACAAGGAAAAATAAAACTCTATTTTGTTAAGTCCAACTACATATGCAAAGATGGTGCATGGAACTTTTGTCCTTTTCTTGTCCACTTATTTCTTTACTTTGTAGAGTAACAGTGGTGTTCCACACGTGGACCAAAATGTTCTTGACCTGGGCTATTCATCAATAATCAGTGAGTGCTTCCAGACTAGGTTCAAACTGATCTTCTATGAGAAAAGGCTAATATATACCATAAAAATAGATCAGAATATTCCCTCATAAAATATGCCTTGAAAGATGGGTAGGAATTTGCTAGAGGACAATATCCTTACAGGAGAAAGATTATGGGCAAAGAGAAACTGAAGAAAAATCCTGATAGGATGGTAGGTGGTATGGAGTCAAATAAAATTTTAATGGGTATTGTTTAGTTTGGAACATAGGGATGGGAGACATTGGTACATAAGATACTTTGTTTTGTGAGGGAATCAAAACATCTTGTTGGAGAAAATCAAGAGGACCTGATGGCTAGTTGTCCTGCTAGGTGTTGACCTGAGCAGTAGATCTGGGTAGTCGGAGACTCCTTCCCCTCTCTCCGTCCTTGGAACGTACGTTCTGCCTACTATTCCCATACTAGCAGCTGTTTCAAGGATGTAGGCTTGAAAGAGGAAGGTGTTGTTGAGACCATCTGGACTGAATACATTACTGAACCTAGTTAAATCCTCTGTATAAATTTTAAGATTCCAGTGGGCGGGTGTGGAGATCTATTCATCTTGTGGATGCCCAAGACAAGCCTTGTATGTGAGTTCCTTCCCTTATTAAAACTGTCACCAACCAACCTGGAGGAATCTGCCTCTTCTTTTGATCTCTCCTTGCCCTACATGTAGGGGGTCAGTTTCAGATTCCACCCTGGAAATTCCTGAGGTCAGTAAGAGTGGTTGTTAAATTTAGAACTGAGCATGGCAGATAGGGAAGCATCTTGGACAAATGCGGGAGACTAATCGGAAATAACTCTTGTCTCAGGTGGGAGTCATTACCTGGGTTGGCTTAGAAGAGGAAAAGGTAAGGCAAAAATGAAGAGAAACAGGATGGCATTGTCTACACTTTAATGTACACTTTAATGTAACTTTGAGGGAGTCAAGAGTAGAAACAAAGGACATTGACTAGAGAGGGTACTTTGGAATTAGACATAGGTTCACACTTAGCTCTGGACCTCAGGTTCTTTATCTGTAAAATTGGGGTAATGATGTATACCTCACCAAATGAGAACTTAATGCAGAGGTTGGCATATAGTAATGATTTAATAAATTGGAATAAATTGTTTAGTAGATAATTGTATTATTGCTATTTATATTATATATTAGGTTTGTGTTTATATTATTATTTATTTATAAGTATGTTATTCAGTGAGATACATGGTATTTAAAGAATCTCAAAAGTTTGGTTGCTGAACCTTTGCTTTAACTTTTTGGGTAAGAGGGGCACCTGGGTGGCTCAGTCAGTTAAGCGTCCGACTCTTGGTTTCAGCTCAGGTCATGATCTCGTGGTTAATGGGATTGAGCTACATGTGGGGTTCTGCACTGACAGCATGGAGCCTGCTTGGGATTCTCTCTCTCCCTTGCTCTCTGGCCCTCCCCCTCTCACTCTCAGTCTCCATTCAAAATAAACAAATACACTTAAAAGAAGTATAAAATAATCCTTCTTGGATAAGAGAGAGAATGATGGCTCTATGATAATAAATCAAGTTTGTAGGAATCTCAAGAAGTTGAACAGCAGAATGACAGAGTACACTGTATTCCTTTAAGCTTTTTTTCAATCTGCTCCTTTTGAGCACAAAAAAAGATTGTTTGCTCAGTTAAACCAGGATATGAAATCTAGGAAATGTGTGCCCTTTTAATCAGAAGTTCATGTGTGCGGCCCCAACATTAGATGGATTGTTTTAATGTCTCCAAGTCTTCGTTCCTTGTTGCATCCATGCCCTTGCTATGTGACTTCTATTGAGAGGAAGGAGCTTTTCCTTACCTCTTGAGCCCGAGTTTGGTCATGTGACTTGCTTTGACCAATAGGATGTGTACAGTTGCAGTGCAAATAGAGGCTTGAAAAAGGTCTTGCTGTTTTCCCTTCTGCTCTTGTTCCCCTGCCTTAGGCAGGAGAACATAGTAGGTCAGCTTGTTAGAAGATGAGTCACAAGGAACAGAGCCAAGTCAACCCCAACATCCTGACAAAGGTCATCTTGGGCTAGCTGACTCTCAGCAAACTTCCAAACGTGTGGGGAGCCCAGTAAAGCCCAGCCTAAATTGCTGGCATGCAGAGGTTTGATGTAAGTAACTTTTGATCATGTTAAGTCTCTAAGTTTTTGGAGAGGTTTGTGCAATAGATAAGCCATACATTTCCACAAGAGCAAAAGTATGAGATGAATAAGTACAGAGCTAAAGGGAAAAAAATGGAAAGGTAAGTATTTTTTCCTTGTGAAACTAATGATCTGGAACTAATTAAAAATAAACATTAGAAGCCAGGGTTAGTTTCAAGTTTATACCTCATTCCCCAAGCTTTATTCTCCTCTCCTCGTTCTGATCCCGCCACCTAGCCCTAATCAGAATCAACTTAACTAGAAAAGCTTCAGCAAATAACCAGAAGGCATATGATGATATGTCAGGGAAGAAAGAATGGAGAAAAGTAATCATATGCCATTTAAACTGGGCAACAGCACAAAATCATGGAGATAGCAATGGTGTTAAGAGTCCCATATCTTCACATTTGGATCCCATTTCTGGCATTATTAGATGTGCAGTGTTAGAAAATTTACTTTTGTTCTCATGCAATGTGTGTGCGTATGTGTATACATACATATATATATATATGTGTATACACATATATACACATATGTACATACATATACATATATATGTATATATGTATATATGTACATACATACATATATTTGAAGAAAAAGAAAAGTATAGGAAGAACAATTAGAATGGAATAGTGGAATGACGACTGCCTTTGCTCCATGGCCACACTGCATTGCTTGCTCTTGCACACTTCTTGTCTTAACCTTGATCACAGATCATGTCTTCTTTCCAAGATCCCTTTATGAGAAAGAACTCAGTGTCTTTTATGTCCCCGTCTCCAGGATTTAGCATAAAATCTAGTAAGATAATCTTAATGTCTACTAAATGAATAAATGAATGAATGAACCAAATCTCAATTAGAAACAGTAAAACAGGTGTTTGCCATTGATGTGTTGGCGTCCGGGTTTCCATTGCTGTTTTGAAAAGGAAAGTCTGAAAAACGCTTTCTTATTTAGGATTCAGTGGTCTTAGTCATGTTTCTTGTCTATTGCACAGGCCTGGGGCAGAGGTTTATGGAAGAAATGTTGGTCATATGGAGAATCTGGAAGTAAAAATGAAGGGGCAAGAAAAAGCCTGGGTCTGTTTCTACCCATGTCTTATGTCCACTCTGAGGTGAAGACCCTCAGTGAGAGACTTAACTGTGGCAAGAAAATGATTAAGGATTTAACTCCCCGGGATGTCTCCATATAGATCCATTGGAAACAGGAGCTCTGAGAAGATGAAAAGTTTTAATTGTAAGGGCTCATGTTATTAGCGCAGTCAAGTGGAGGAACAGTGAGGGGCTGCATAAAATAAGTGGAATATCATGTAAATTGATCTGAAAATTGCTGGTAGTTACACTGTCTCCAATGAAATGAGTCATGCTAATTCAAGGAAATGTTTCTATCCCCTGTTAACAGCCTTACTGCTCTGAGTGCAGGAAAGTCATAGAAGCTAAAGAAGCAGGCTCTGTTCATCACCTACTCCTGGGAAGGGCAAGCCTGTTGCACAGCTCTCTAAAAGCTTTACTTTGCCACAGGGAAATGAATTCTGCAGGCCCGGGACCAGGTCTTCTGTCTTCTCCCTCCTCTCCTTGGCGTCTAGCATGGCATCTGTGTCTGGAACGTAGCATTCGTGTCCTAGAGATAAATGCATGGCTTTACATCCATTTATTTTCTTAAATGAAATCAGTAGCTAGTTGGAAGGCTGTATTTATTGGCTGATAAATCTTAACTACCCTGTTTTTGTTTTAATGAGTTTGGGTATGAGTGTGTGCTTGTATTTGTGTGTGTGTGTGTGTGTGTGTGTGTGTGTGTGTGTATGCGTGCGTGCGCGCATGTAGTGATGATGCGACAAATAATTTGTTTTTCACTTCTCTGAAGTAGTGACTACTCAGCGTATTCTGTTCCTTCTGAAACTGGCTCGGTATAGGCCACTTGGTTAAGAGAAAACTGCAGAACCCAGATGTGTAACTGTCATTTTTCTTTTTTTTTTTTTTAACGTTTATTTATTTTTGAGAGAGAGCGCATAAGCAGGGGAGGTGCCGAGAGAGAGGGGGACAGAGCATCCAAAGTGGGCTCCATGCTGACAGCAGAGAGCCCAATGTGGCACTTGAACTCACAGACCCTGAGATCATGACCTGAGCTGAAGTTGTAAGCTCAACTGACTGAGTCACCCAGGCGTCCCATCTGCCATTTCTCTTTAAAAAAATCTGCTTCACGTTTACAAAAGGCAGAATGGCAGTGTTTCCCCCTGCTTCATTACTCATCTTGAACAAATCACCTCTTTCTGGACCTTAATCTTGCCACCTGTATATGGGGGATCACATTTACAGATGTATAGGATTAGGTAGAGGTCTGCAAAGGGAAGGCAACTATATGAAAACATCAGGCAGAATCTGCAACCTTATTTTTATTCTTATCGCTATATTTGATTTATTCTAGGAATTTTGATAATCACACTCTTAAACCATTTCTTAAAACTTTCAGTAATTTGCATCATGGTTGGGCCAGGAGAGCGCAAAATTGAATATTCATACAAGTGCAAATCATTTCATTTCTGCTTCTCTCTAGACCTGGAGCAAATGAATTTTAGCTTAAATTTTCATCATCACAGATACTAGGTAGCTGCCCTTGCTCATTTGCAGAAAAGCCACCTACTACACTGCGTTCCGATTTATAGTCTGAAACATTTTTAACACCTATTAGAAACTATTTCCTAATGTTCTCCTAAAGATCCCTATTTCTGATTTACAGTAATTTGCCTAGAAGATCATATAGTAAGTTAGTGTGCATTTATTACATTCTTGTTCTTTACTCTGTACTGGGTTTGGTGCTTGAGACACTGCTAAAGAAACATAGGAGAATTTCTGCCGACCAAGTGCTCAAAATTCATGTAGGCTAGTTTTGCTATCCCAACCCGAGTGCATCTTATTGTATCTGTATCAATTGATCTCTTGGAAGAAAAGAGTAATATGCATTGGAGTAGTTGGAGAAAACTCTATGGGCTAAGTGGCTAAAGGATAATGTAAAGAAACATCCAGAGGAATCATGTAGGTACACCTAATTTTGAGCAGGCTGTGTGTGCCCAACTTTGGGGAGTATCATACACATAGACGGCAAAGCAAAGAGTGCTCCCTAGAGTTGGGCAGTGTAGAACCTAACCAACTCTACATTGTGGCTCTGATAAAGAGCATAACTTGATGGGAGTGGGAGGCAATTAGGGCAGTGGTAAAGAGTCTAAGCTCTGGGTTCATATGAATCACATTTATGACATTTAGAAGCTAGGGGACCTTGTGAAAATTAATTAACTTCTCTAAATCTTCATGTTTCGCCAGTAAAATCAGATTTATAAAATTTATCACTCATATAATTGATGTGAGATTTGATGAAGATTAGAGTAATATACTATGGGTCACAGTAGTAAAGTTTAGTTTTTAGCTATTACTTTTTTGTTGTTGTAATTAGAAGCTTGAGAGAGCCTCTACAGACTTAGTCATTCAATTCATCAAGTTGGTCAGAAAACTTTGGATGAAATGTGTGTGGTGCATATATGTGTGTGCATGTGATTTGAGGATGATATAGACAGAATTTTATGGATTTGTTATGAGGATCTATGATCCTCATTCCAGCCTCCTGCTGAGTTAAAACCAACTTAACATGTTAAAGAATATGCCTTATTAGTTATAAATACTTTTAGTAAAAAAGTACTTAGCATATTATTTATTTTCTTACTTAAAATTATTTTCAGTATTTTATTATCATTTATTTATTATTTATTATTATTTAATTCCTCTTGGTCTATTTCCCAAGTATTATTTCCCAAGCACTATTTCCTCTTTCTTTCTTTCTTTCTTTCTTTCTTTCTTTCTTTCTTTCTTTCTTGCAGTGCTTTAACCATGGTGTATATACTAAGTTGTATATTCCTCTCTCACTAATGATGTAAATATTTTTCATGTTGCTAAATCTTTTTCATTACCACTCATTTTAATCTCTATATAGCACTGGAAGACTGAATATAAACATTTTATGAAATTATCGTTTTATCATTGAAAAGTCTCATGGTTTTCAGGGTTTTTTTGTTGTTATAAAGCCTGATGGTCATCTTAATGCTTAACACCTTTCCTACATCTTGGTTTTCTTCTCTTTGAAGGGAATTTACTGAATAGAATTACTGGTTAAAAGGATTTGAATATTTACATGGTTAAATACATTTTATGGGGACCTATTTCTTGAGAAGACATAGATATTTACGTTTTACCAATCATCCTTCTAAATTCCCCCTTTCCAGTCCCCAGGCTCTATCACCAGTCATCTTTCCAAAAGATACAGACCATAGCTGCTGATGTAGAAGTTGACAGATCCCATAGCCAGCATAATTGCTGTCATCCCGATAGCTAGTATAATTCCAACAGAGGTTCTGAATCATTTCACTTCTTAAAGAGGCAAAGCCTAAATTACATCAAAAGCCAAATATGTCCTGAACTTAATTTCCCTTGTTTCCAGACGTAGAGAGTGAAACATTTACCTGCTGGATGAGACTAGCAGTGGCTTAGTAGCTCAGCATGGATTTGGTGTTGTGAGGAGGGTGGGAATTGTAAGCAGCTCACCTATTTCTAGAACAGCATGGAGAAGGCCCTGAAATGAACCAAAGGGATGCAGGAAAAATGGCTTAAATATCGAGCAGCTACCACCTGTCACTCTGGTCTGAGTGGGTGAAATAAATTCATAAATTAAATGAAAGAAAAGAGCTAAAAATAAAATCATGCGAAGTGAATGAAGCTACAACTTTGAATACAAATACAATTCTATGTCTTTGGGTGAAATCCATAACCAGTTTTCGGCAATACCCACCTGACTTGCTCATTGAATTGCAAAATGAGAGAATATAAATCAGAGTTGACGACGAGGTCTTATTTCCCTCTTTAGAGGTTTTAACTGAATAATAAATCATACAGATCCAGCATCATGGACCTCTTAGGATTCAGTTCCGTTCTCTTTGTTGGTGCCTACAAACAATAATTCCTACTATGTGATACATGGAGAGAGCAAACCTCCCATCTTCTTGCTGGCACCTTCCGTCCTAATTAAGCAGCTCAGTAAAGGCAGAGAAGATGTGCTTGCTCTAGCCAGTGAGAGCAGAATTGGCGACTCATCTGAGAAATACCCAGGTTTCAGTTTTCTCTGCATGTCGCAATCAAGTTATTTTTTTAATGTAATTTTATTAACTATTATGTGTAATACATAGGCATTGGTCTGTTAAAAACTCAAGCACTCTGATATATAGAGAACAATAAATTCTAGTTTTGGCTCATCCCCCCTCTTCAGTCATCCCAAATGCCGTAGAATTAACTTCATCAACATAATTAACCATATAAGCAGCCAATATCTCTCTCTGCATGCTTCTCCTATATATTTACATTCTTTTTATATTTGTATGTATTGTGTTATATACAAACACATTCATATATAGTTTAGGATTTTTAAAAATAATATTGTATTATTCACATTGTTTTATAATTTATTTTAGTAATATGTTTTAGGATATTTCTCTGTATATGTATGTGTGTGTGTGTGTGTGTGTGTGTGTGTGTGTGTATATATATATATATATATGGCTACCTCATTCTATTTAAATGCATTCAACTTGCAGCAATGGCGTAAATATAGTCATTTACTTCATACTTTGTTATTATTGAAGAACACTTAAATGGTTTCCAGATTTTAACTTTGAGATGCACTGCTGCAGTAAAATGTATGTGTGTGTGTATTTGTAAATGCATCAGGATAGACTTCAAGAAATAAAATAGCTATGTTGGTTAAGACTCAGAGATTTAAACCTTTGATAAACCTTGACAAACCGTTTTTCACAGTATAAAAGAATACTGTCACCCCCCAACACTTGGTAATACTGGATAATATAAATGTATTTGCCAAATTATAACTGAAAAATGTTGCCTCTTATCATTTTTGTTAATCCCTAATTACTACTGAGATTGAATATATTTGTTGAGTGTTTCTTGTCCAAATTGTATTTCTTTTACCATGAATTTTCTATCCATATCCTTTCCTATTTTTTTTAACTTGATTTTTTGTATATTTTACTGATATGTGTGTGTGTGTATAAAGTTTTTTTCTCTTTGGCCAAAAGTTTTTACTTTTACTTTTTGATTATTTTACTTTTAAGGAAAGTAAAAGATATTTTGTTGACGGTTATATACTAGGAAGAATGTGGTAGATATGGGGGTTGAGGAGAAAAGTGCATTTTATATTGTTCTCTTATTACTAGCGTTGGCCTATAGAGAGAGCATGCCATACACTTTAGAAAAATAGATAGCATTTTGTAAGATTGGAGAAACATTATGAAATATAACTTTTAAAGATGAAATTGGTATGTACGTAAAATGGCTGACATCTGGCAGGTGCTCGACTCACTTCTATGTTTTAGTTTATATTTTCGTCCAGCATCTAAATCAGGTTTCCAACTAAATCCAGTGGATATCTTTTGTACTAGACAACTTCTGGGTATTACATTTTAAAGTTTAGCTCTTAGCATCGTTACTCATCACCATGTTTCTCTTACTTGAAGGACAGAGTTCTCTTCCTCATCAATAACAGATAGGTATCAATGGTGAAACCTACAATTTCCTAAATTTAAACAACTGTTATAACCCATGTCCAGTTTCAGAATAAATATTATTTCGATTTCTGTCAATATCCAGATGCTTGAGATAATATCAAATGCCTCCTTCACTTGCATTTTTCACTCATTTTGTTTTCCATGAATGTGAAATGTGTTATGTCATGCTAATGCCACTCTCATTTCTCTTTCTTCGTGGTTCTTTAGGTCACTTTGCTGCTACTAAGAGAATGCCACTTCTTTATGATGGTAAACTAACGTAGACATTAATTGATCCCACCTCTTGGTAGCCATGCCTTTGTATAATCCAGTTTTCTTGTGCCTTTGTATAACCCATGGCTTGCTTCTATTAATAGAATACAGCAGAGATAATGGGATATCACTTCTGTGATCATGTTACATTATAGTGTAACTTCCTGTCTTGTTACCAGACTTTCTACTGACTCCTTCCTTGCTGGCTTTGGTGAAGTAAGTCAGTATATGGAGGGGCCTATTCTGCAAGGGACTGAGGGCAACCTGTGGCTCATAGCCACCAAGGAACTGAGTCCCCAGTCCAAAAACTGAAAGGAACTGCATCCTTCTCCAAACCTGTATGACCTAGGAAACAGATACTCTGTCAGCTGAACTCCAGATGGAGTCCTAGCCATGATGGATCCCTTCACTACAGATGACCCAGCTAAACTATTCATGGATTCCTAACCCATAGAAATAAGAAATATGTCTTGTTTTAAGCTGTTCAGTTTGTGGTAATTTGTTATGCAGCAATAGAAACTCCAGGAAGTCTGACAAAAAAGCTAATACCATTGCCTCTCCGACTAAATCTTGCAGGGAAACACAAATCTGCGACACAGATGAACGACTGTGTTGTTGGATTACTTTGACATACAAGTCTGGTGCGGGGTTTACAAGAATAGGTCCCTGAGGATTCTGGGGTGAAGAAAAAAACCCAACAAAAAAAAACAAATCACAAGACTACTGTGCTTCAGGACATGGTGTATTGATTCTCTATCTCTTCCCTTCACCTGGAGGGTGCAGTCAGCCTCAACGGAACCCTCCTCTAAGGGTCCTCAATGCTGTATGGCTTTCAGTTCAATGGCTGTTTTAAACTTTTTTTGAGGACCTCAAGCTCTGACTCTGCATTTTATTTGATTCCCTGGCAGTCCCTCTTGACTCTTATGTGACCACAAATCAAAGATTCTTGATGTGCATTCCTTTATAACCCTCTTCTCCACATCAAAATCTTTCACTATCTTCACATAATCTTTCTTGTTTTTCTCCTGTCTTCTCTCTTTAAACGTTCTACACCTTTCCCCTGTGCCTCTAATCTCATTCCCTCCAGCTTGCTGTCCTGCTGGCCTCAATACACCAATTATCCACTCTCTTTGATAACTAGCAGTCCAGTCTTCAACGACTTTCCCATCCCACCAACAAATATCACTTCCTCCTAGCATTCAAAGACAAAGAAATAATTAATTCCCCTTCAAACAACAAAACAAATGAGAAAGCAAACACCACCAGACCAAGACACTATTCTTTAATTTGCAACCCATTTGAACTACCCAGAGAAAAATCTAGGGTTAGTCCACCAGAGTTACTCACCAGGGAACCAAAATTTGGAGGACACAAAAATTTAGGAAGAGATTTCAAAAGAAAATGGAAATACAAAGTATCTCTTCTCTAGCAAAACTCCCCAACTACTTCTCTTGCCATTTCTGGCTTCTATATGACTCTAGGTTCAGACCCTTGTCAGGGGACTTAGGTGGAATAAAGGCCAGGTCACAGATAGGTACTTTTCCTCAGCTAATAGCCAGTAGTATGACAGGAAGTCTTTTTGTTTTGTTTTTGTTTGTTTGTTTTTCCTCTTGTCCTGAATCTCTTGAGAGAGCTACTCAGTATGCAGAGTTTGGGGCTATTTTTCTGTCAATCTTTTATTTCACTAAAGAAATAAAAGTTGTTTTTTTACCTACTGCTTCCTCTTTAACCCCTTGCAATCTGGCTCTTGTGGTTCTGGTGAAACTACCTTCAGTAAATTGAATTACCTCTTTACTCAAGTCTTGTATTTCTGGTTTCTCCATAACATTTTTAAAAAGTTGGTCATCCCTTGCTTGAAACTCACCTGCTTTTTCTTAGAAAATGCTGAACTCCTATGGCCCTCATTTCTATCACCTGTATCTATTCTTTCTTTGGTTTTTGTCCTTAGCTTATTCTCTGCAAGATCTCCCGTGATGAATACCATTCTCCCTTTATCGCTTTAACTGTGATACTCAAATAGCTTTCTCCACTTTTAACTTCCCTCCTAATCTTGGCATCATCTAGGGATGCCTGGGTGGCTCAGTTGCTTAAGCAGCTGACTTCAACTGAGGACAGGATCTCAGTTTGTGAGTTAGAGTCCCACATGGGGTTCTCTGCTGTCAGAGCAGAACTGCCTTTGGATTCTCTGCCCCTCCCCTGCTTGTACTCTCTCAAAAACAAACAAACAAACAAACATAAATAAATAAATAAATAAATAAATAAATAAATAAATAAATTTGGCATTATCATTTCCAAATGTCCAAGGGAAATCCCTGCAAGAAATTCCTTCCTCAAGCTCAACAATATCCAGTGAATATTTATATTGTAAATATAAATTGTAATTTATATTGTAAATTGTGATTTACAATTGTAAATATTTATATATAGGTGAATTATAAATATTTATATATATATGTCTGTGTACCATTTTATTAACATCTTGATGGCAAGGATCCAGTTTTTCCTTTTCTTTGTTTTTATGTCATTAATGCCTACAATAATTTCTGAAATATAGTGGGTTACCCAATAAAGATTGGCATTGTATGTTTGTGGATGGAATAGCCCTCCTTTGCTCACTAAATGGAATTAAATAGTCATGACCTGTCTTTCTAGCCTCACAATTAGCTCTCCAACCCTCCAAATACCCTGTGTGTTAGAAATCGCCATGCCTTTGATAATTCAGTTTCTTTCATCAGAAATGACCTAATTCCCTTCTACTTCCTGGCCCCATGTCTTCATTGTCCTAAAAGGCTATTATGACTGTTTTGACTATATTCCTTCTGTAGCAGAAAAGAATGAAAATAGGCTCCTTTGTTCTTATAAGCCTCATAAGTTTAATTGTGATAAGTGTTAATTATTTTGGAGGAAGAATTTCAAAAGCAACAGGACAGTCATTTGCTTCTCATGGAAAAGCTGAATGATAATTCTGATGAGCTTACAAACCACTGTTTTGATTCTGTCTCTGTTTTTTTTTTTGTTTTTTTTGTTTTTTTTTTTTTCAAGCCAGGATAGGAGTGGCTTACTTATGTAAAGAACTTTAGTCTTGAGGGGCTCCTGGGTGGCTCAGTCCACTGGGCGTCCGACTTCGGTTCAGGTCATGATCTCAATGGGTTGTGAGTTCTAGCCTGGCGTCAGGCTCTGTGCTGATAGCTCGGAGCCTGGAGCCTGTTTCGGATTCTGTGTCTCCCTCTCTCTCTGCCCCTCCACTGCTCATGCTCTGTCTCTATCTCTCAATAATGAATAAACGTTAAAAAGAAATTAAAAAAAAAACTTTAGTCTTAAGTGTTGTTTGTGTTAGAAAGAAATATATATATATATATATATATACACACACACATGTGTATATATATATGTGTATATATATATATGTATATATATGTGTGTGTGTGTATATATATATATATATATATATATATATATATATATATATATTTGACCTCCTGGAAATTTTGGAACTGGAGAGAATTTCAATTTCTATTGATTTACATAAAAGTAGGGACTGGTTTTCTCAGGATCATATGACTGTTGCCTCCTGGATGTTATCCTGCAGGATGGCAGGTCCTCATATCTCAATCATCCACTGATTCACTCCCAGAATTCTGTCATTTGCCTCCTTAACGGTTATCTGCATAAAACAATAGCTTGTACAGCTCAGATAATTGGACAGATAGCTGGAGTTCTTGCCTTATGTAGGTCTTCCTAAGGTCCTTCATGGCTCCATTTTACCCTTTGAATTTACCTCTAAAATGAATAGCCCTACCACCATGTAATATATAGCCATATGGATATAATTGTGAAAGATGCAAATCCAAAGTTGTGCAATTATAATATGAATGAGGTCTTACTTTCATGAACATAATATGAAATTATGCAGATGCCCTGAATTTATTATTTTTTTTCAAGAATCACAGAATTCCGGAGTTGGCAGGCTGAATGAGCTGTGTTGACATTGTGACTGCCACATGGCGGTGCCACTTTAACTGGTAAACAGAGATATCTGCCATCATTTGACAGGATTAGTTTTACAAATGCATATTTCAAACTAAGTGCGGTCTTTAGGATTCCATCTCTCAAATACAATGCAACCATTTTGCATGCAAATGATAAAAAATTGCTACACAGAAATTCTGCATAATTGCTAATCTGTAATAAGCAAGAAATTTATATGGATGGATAAGAAGAAAGGGCAGAAGAAAAGTCAGACTCCAGGAATAGATGGTGGGGGGAGTGATGAGAGAAGCTGGAATGAGGCATTTGGAACAGAATGAGCAGGGGATAGATCATGGCAAGCACAACACCGATGAGGACAGTGGGAGGGACGTGGGAGCACAGGGGGTAGGGGAGTGGAAGCTCTGGGGATCCCAAGAGGGACTAAGATTCAGGGCAATACTGGCCCCCAAACCATTTCCATTTGGTCCATTTGGCTTCCCAGTGAAGCCACAGAAGACCAGAAAGGGCAGGAACAGAGACTCTGCTCTGAGCTTCAGCTCAGCTGCTGCCCCCTCTCCACCCATCAGCCCAGAATATTCAACCAGCTCCTGTCCACACTGTAGTCTTCCTCCTGTCTTAACTGAGACTCTTGCTTGGCTCTGATCTTGGCTTCTATTCCTCCCTTGTTGTGCCCTGGATCTCTTTCATTCCTTCTTGGATAGACCTGTGGGTTTATTCATTCTACAGAGTGATGCTAGCTACTGTTTAGTGAGTACTTTATACCAGTCTTTGCCTCATGTACTGTATTCAATGATACAAAACACCTGTCTCCTCCCTGAAAGGAGTACAGTCCTTATAGCTGGATTTTTTTTATGTTTATTCATATATTTTGAGAGAGAGAGAGAGAGAGAGAGAGATCAGAGGAGGGGCAGAGAGAGAGGGAGAGAATTCCAAGCAGACTCCACCCTGGAAGGTAGGGGCTTGATCTCAAGAACCCTGAGATCACTACCTGAGCTGAAATCAAGAGTCAGACGCTTAACTGACTGAGCCCCCCCAGGCACCCCTAAGTTTTCCTTTTTTAGAGCATAGAGCAAAGATACCTAGCTTTGCTATGTGAACATATTTTGGGGGGTGGGGAGTGGCACTTATTAAGAGCTTATGAGCAGGCTGCTGTCAGACAATGCCTTCAGCTCTTCTGCTATGCTTTTGTTCTAAACATTTGTTTGGTGTGTCAATCTCTATTTGTTGTGGTTTTAGACCCCAAGATCTTGCATGGAAGTTTAGTGTTTCATATAACGATGTACTGAGATTTTATGCAAAAATAGCTTCTCAGCACTTTGTGTAACTCCTTTTACACATTAATTTCTATAATCTTTGAGCAACTGTTATCTGGCGAGAGCTAATGTTACAGTTGCTCCCAGTTCCTGAATGGTTAAGGAGGTTCATACATTTTATTAATGTAATAATAGATTTTATAGTTAACTGAAATATGTAATTATAAGTGCCCACTATCAATATTGCCAGCTTGATGCTTGGGCTGAGATTCGCATTGATTGAAACACTGCAGCTTTAAAATTAATTATGAAGGGAGTTAATGGTCATTTAAGTTTTCCCACATGAGGGGAAGAAGTGGAAGAAAGTATGCCTGGGTAGCAAGTGATAATATATAATATGATAAATGCTTTAGGAGAAGCGTGATGGGGACAAGATTTATTAGCATGACAGGGATCCCTTAAAGAATTCCTGTCTGCAGTAGAAACAAAAACAAGCACCAGAAAATCTGCAAGGTAATGTATAAGGAAAGATAAAATGTGGTGGCCAAAGAGAGAGAAGGAGTCACATGGTGTGGTCTGGGAACTAGGATTTTTTTTTTTTTTTTTTTTTTAGACTTGAATGAGTGGTCCTGCTGAAGCTCTAGGGAGTGAGAGACTAAGGTGGCTTATGATGGAGTCTTTGGAGAATTGTGGATTGTTAATTGGATCTGCTTTCCTGTTCTTCACAAGGCAAATTAAAAAAAAACCCAAAAAACGGAATTTGTTTTTAATTACTTTTAATTGCTGCTGCCCTGCCTTTTTTTTCCCCCAAATAATCCTCCATGGCAAGACTGAATAATGTGGAGCCCTGGGAAGTGTTCAGGTTACAGATACATAGAGTAGTAGACGGATGTTCATTAGAGGCACCAAGGTCATACTGAAAGTGGGGGGAGGGGAGACAAATTCTGGGGCAAGAGGAAACATTTAAAAGAAGGAACTACGGAGCTGAATCCTGAAAAATGAGCAGGATATTTTCTCTGATGGTCTCTCCCCTAACCTCCTACCTGAAAGCCCATGTAACACAGATTTAAGAACAAGGTCTCTGGTCCCGGTCGCCTGGTTCTCATCCAGGATCTACTACCTGCTAGTCATATAGCCTTTGGTAATTTGCTTAATTTCTCTGGGCTTAATTTCCTTCTCTGCAAAATAGGAGTAAATGGAATTACCTATGTTATAGCGTTGTGTCATTTAAAAATGAATGTATTAACAGGTACCTGGCACATAGCAATGTAATATAAATGTCAGTTATTATTACAGCATATGGCAAAACAAGAGAACGTAATATATGCAAGGAAAGGGTAGGAAGTTTTGTATAACTGGAATTTGGAGTGTGGTTGGGAGATGACAGGAAAAGATATACTGTGAAATGCCTGGTATTCAGGCTAAGGAGTTTGGCTTTTATCCCAAGTACAAATGGAGCCATTGAAAAGGTTTGACTAGGGGAGGGGAGGGGAGGTATTGAATTGTGTCTGGCAAAAACTAAAAAGACATGTTGAAGTTCTAACTCCCAGTAACTCAGAATATGACGTTATTTAGAAATATGGTCATTGCAGGGGAGCATGGGTGGCTCAGTCAGTGAAGTGTCTGACTTTGGCTTCCATCATGATTTCATGGTTCATGAGTTCAAGCCCAGGGTTGGGCCCTGTGCTGACAGCTCAGAATCTGGAGCCTGCTTTGGATTCTGTGTCTCCCTCTCTCTCTGTCCCTCCCCTGCTCATGTTTTGTCTTTCTCTGTCTCTCAAAAATGAATAAATGTTAAAATAAATTTTAAAAAAAGAAATACGGTCATGGTCATTACAGATATAATTCTTTATGATGAGGTCATGCTGGAGGTTCGGTCTCTATTTCAGTACAACTGAGTGTCTTTAGGAGAAGACAGCCATGAAGAGACAGAGGGAGAATATTAGGTGAAGACAGAGGTGGGAATTAAAGTGATGTGTCTACAAACAGGGAATGCCAAGGTTTGAGGGCAGTGACCTGAAGCTGGGAGAGAGATATGGAACAGATTCTCCCTCTGAGCCCTCAGAAGTAACCAACCCCACTGACATCTTGATTCCAGACTTCCAGTCCCCAAAAAGATGAGAGAATACAATTCTGTTGTTTTAAGCCACTCAGTTTGTTATGGCCACCCTGGGAAGCTCATCTGGGGGTAAGGGGGCTCCTGCTTTAGCTTTGAAAAAATAAAATTATCAACTGAAGTAATTACAGAGTAATCTTTATGTATCTGGAAATTTTCTAGACAAAGAATTTTAAATTTATAAATAGAAAGTATAGTACGAACAAGCAAGCACACTCTGGTTTTCACGTGGGAAAATGGAGTAAAGAGAACAAGATTGAAAGTAGAAAGCAAATTAGAGCTTCTTCTGTTGTCTTGCTCCTGCCTTTGCTTCTAGGGGTTTCTCTCAATGGACCTCAGCTCTAGCTTCCTGTTTCCCAGGGGATTCATCAGTGTGTCAAGTATGGCTCTCCCGAGGGAGCTTCTTCACTGCCTCTCCTGTTCCCACAGGTCATGCTGCCATGTTTAGCCACAGCATGCTGCTGGATTGAATTCTCTGAAACCCAGTACTTCCTCAGTATAGGAAAATTATTAAAAAACTTGAACCTCATGACTAGGAAAAGGATTTAAAAATAAAAAATATAAGTAAGAAGAACTCCTATGTTTTAGGATCTATTAGACTTTAAAAAGCAAATAGCTTCAGCTGGTCTAAGTAGATAATTGACATAAATTTTAAAAATTAAGGTAGAAGAAAGAATTGTTTCTCTGCAAAGCTGTTTTCCAGGAACTGCAGAAGCAAGCACTGATAACAGTCTAGCCTTGTTTTACCTAATGTTTTTCTTATTGCTGCATACCTACAGTGTATGCCTGTGTGATCAGGTGAAAAATTGCTGGGCAAATATGTGTAAGAACTGACTTATGCTTAATGGAGGTGGCATCACTGGGCAAGAAAAGATGCTGAAGGAGGCTCATTCCGCAGGGAACCAGGCGGCTGGGGCATGCCGTCACTGAACTCAGGCTAGGAATGGAGTTATATAGATTTGGTTAAAAGAGGAAGGCAGCTAGTCTTTAGAATAATAAAGATTTGGACTGTTTGGTTGACTTTTATTTTTTAATTTGTAATTTTATTTCAGAGAGAGAGCATGAGGGTGAGAAGGGGAGTGGGGCTGAGGGGAGAGAGAGAGAGAGAGAGAGAGAGAGAGAGAGAGAGAGAGTCCCAAGCAGGCTCCAAAACTCAGTGAGGAGCCCAAGGCGGGGCTCAGTTCCACTATCCAGAGATCATGACCTGAGCTGAGATCAAGAGTGAGATACTCAACCAATTGAGCCACCTAAGAGTCCCAAGGTTGCCTTTTTTTTCCATATAGATAATCAATATGATTCCCCAGCAAGAAAGTGGATAAAATTGTACCCCAAACTACAAATTAAAGCAGAACTATCCAAACTGTGCTTTGTATAACAATGGAGTCCTTTGTAAAGTTAATGGTGTTGGGATGGGGTGTGGGTTTTCTTGTAAATTTCACTGGATTCTACACTATTAATTTTAAAGGGTAGCAAAAATAGATACAATTTCCTAAAAGCTAATCAATTATGGAGAATATCAGCATCCCCCAGTATACCAATATTCTATTGAATATAGCTTGGGATACATGGTATTAAATCATAGTCTTAGAAGGTAACTCAAGCTCATTCCTCTTGAATGAGTATATATAAACAATTTCAGAATTATGGAGATGTTCAATTGTCTAAATTGTCTTTATTTTTTTAAGTTTTTTTCTTTTCTTTTTTTTCTTTTTTTTTTAACATGTATTTATTTATTTTTGAGAGATAGAGCATGAGTGGGGGAGGGGCAGAGAGAGAGAGGGAGACAAAGAATCTGAAATAGGCTCCAGGCTTTGAGCTGTCAGCACAGAGCCTGACCCAGGGCTGGAACTCACCGACCGGACCACGAGATCATGACCTGAGCTGAAGTAGGTGGCTTAACTGACTGAGCTACCGAGGTCCCCAAGTTTTTTTATTTTAAAAGAGAGAGAGAGAGAGAGAGAGAGAGAGGCGTGCATGCACATGAACAGGAAAAGGGCAGAGAAAGAAAATCAAGCAGGCTCCGTGCTGTCAGTACAGAGCCTGATGTGGGGCTTGATCCCACAAACCATGAGATTATGACCTGAGCCAAAACCAAGAGCGCAATCCCACAAACCATGAAATCATGACCTAAACTGAAACCAAGAGTCAGACGTTAACTTGCTGAGCTACCCAGGTGCCCTTGTCTAAATTGTTTTCAGAGGAGACAATTCCTTATCAACCTTATTATTTTGGGTTCTTTACAGTTAGAATGCCTTATGTCATGTGAACTCCCTCATGCGAAGGCAGTTGTTTTCTTAATCCGTGTAATTAACAAAAACCAAATGCCCACCCTGTATTAGAATCTCTTTCTCAAAGGCCAACCATGGGGCCTGAACTTCCAAATATTTGTTTTATGTTTGTTTTGGGGGATCATTTCTAGAAGGCTCAGTTAAAATGGAGCCCAAACTTGCAAAGAACAGTCATAAATCCCAGGGATTGGATACATCAGAGATGCTTAGAACTTAGATGGTAGAGAAGGAATCCAAAGAAAAATGACAAAGACATGGAACATGGCACAATTCCCAGGAGAGCTGAGTTAGTGAAGTTCCTAACCATGTTTCTAACATTTCCGGAAGGCTTCTTTCAGGCAGTTGGTCTTTGTGGGAGGGTGTGGGGGGGAGGGCCCTCCAAAATGATATAGTGACAGCAGATGGAGAAGAGAATGAAGGGAGCCCCTAAATAATTTTCTCTGTGAGCAATCCTGCCCTTAACAAACTCTATCAAGACTTTTTGCCTCCCTGAGGATTATAATCCTCTAAAACAGCACCATTGCTGCAATGACTCTGCTACAACTCACCAGCCACGCTCAGGTGGAGAAAAGGTGGCTAAAATAAAATTTGCATCGTGGATTGTATCTTTCTTGATGCCTGGCCAATTTTGCGGCTTCATGTAATTTACACACGATTTCACGAAGCTCAGGATTTAACATCTTTCCATACTAGATGTTTGACAGGTCTTCTCTGTCATTCTCCTTCACGTTTCCCTTTGTATTTTCAGCTCCAACAGATGCAGATTTGCCAAAACGAATGTTAATTGCCTATTTACTGTCTCCCTGCCTGTTCAATTTACTCACAGATCATTTCCTATTCAGAGCCCGGCAGCAGGTTTGTCTCTCATTTACTCCCCTAATCGGCTCAGGTTCTAAGAAAACCACATTTAAAAAAATCTAGCCTTCCCAAACCTCACCTTCATCCACAAAAGGCCTCGCCGCACTCAGAACTGAGCTAGTCCTGCTGGAAGACAGACAGCAAGAAACCAAAGGAAGAAAAAGATCCCTGAGCTGAATTTCTCTTACAGCAAGTCATTAAGAAACAAGGAAGAACTGTCTCTACAGATGCATCTTTCAATAAGCTGAATTTGACCTTCTTAATTTCTTATCCATTCAAGGGTTTTCCCGAAGTTCATCCCTTCTACTTAGCCACTTAGTAGTACATTTTAGTTTCATCTCACTGATTTCAGCACCCCAAATCTTTTATTCCATTTGTTCTGATGGTTAAGCAAAGGAAGAAAGACAAGTGGAAAGCAGATACTGTGACTCATCATGAGAGACGGTTGAAAAGTCTCATCAGCTAGAGCTGAGAGATGAGGAAAAATATGGTCTTGGGAGTATGAGTGTACTTAGAATATATGTTTCTTGGTCACCAGACTATTTGTTTGCAGGTAACAATTCAGATCTGATTTAAGGCTTCAATTTCCCTTGTCAGATGTAAAATTCCCTTGTCAGATGATATATATATATCATTAGCTATATTGAATAATAAAGGTTAGAGACCAAATAGTTTGTCAGTATCTGCAGAACTAGTGAACATATGTCCAACCTAGGAAATGGAATATAGTCTTGAGAATTTTTATTTTCAAACATAAAAGCTCTATGCACAGAGTCGATGCATGCCTGGATTTTGGCATGATGATGCCTATCTATGTCCAGCACAACTATTATGCTCTTTACACATGCAAGCCTCACTCATCAGGGGCGAAGTGGGTCAGATTAGATCGAGGCCATTATGATGGAATTTGATTTGATTGGAGCAGTATATCTGGAACGACTTTGATTTAGATCAAGGAAAGCCACAGCTTAAGTGATAAACACAAAGGCACTGCCTATAGTTGTGTTGTCCAAACCCGTGGTTACTTAAATTTAATTTTCAGATCATTAAGTAAATTAAAAATTCAGTTCCTGAATCACAATTGCCTCATTTAAAGTGGCTAGTGGCTATTCTAGTGGATAGTACAGGTTTAGACTAATCCCTTCCTTGCAGAAAATTTATTACTCAGCACTGATGAAGTGTTACTCTTTTATGGACATTCAGAACAGTCAAGGTAGCTCTGCTCCCAGATAGAATATTCCAGTCTTTATGTCCTTGAAGCAGCCATATTAAAAGAAATAACTGACCTATCTAGATGGGAACTTCTCTTTTTACCATCTGAAGAAGCACCTTGTCTTTACAGAGAATTGAGTTTTTTGTGGGTAGAAGTGGGGTGGCAAAACTTTATTCCTAAATATGGAAGGACAAGGTCACAAAGGAATTTTCTAGTGTAAGAATAGATCTCCTCATTGTCGAAGGCTATATTTTTTATCATGGGAAGGCTAAAACCAGTACATACTGATGGCCTATTACCTGTTTATAAGAGATCATCTCACCTCTCTCATTTAGTGAGACACTCCTCCCTGCCATAGTGTATTTGGCACTTGGATTTACAGACAGAAATAAGATCATGTTCCTTCTCTTCACCTTATTTCTTAACAGGGTCAGATGAGCCTAGACAGCACCATAAACACTGGGGTTTATTCCACCGCCTCTCTTTCTAAGAGTTGTTTTCAGGGACGCTTTCTAAAATTTTTTATTTTCTCCCTGGCTATTTGTTCTTGATTGTTTTACCTACATGTGTGGCAGGGCTAGAAATTGGCCATTCTGACAGAAAACAAAGCACAAAACAAAACAAATTAAACCTCTTTAAAGAGACTATCTCTATTCCCATGAACGAGATCTTTGTTCCCAATCCTTCATTTCTTCTGAGAGCTTTGATTTGTCTTGCTTTCTTCCTTTGGGTGCAACCAATCACTTAGGTTTAGACTATGTGCATTAGTCATAAATGGTAAAAACAAAAAAAAACAAAACAAAAAAACAAAAAAACTTTAAAGTGAAAATGTGGGGAAAAGTAGGGTAAAAAAAAGTATAGGTGTAATGATCTCAATAATGTTAAAAAAAAGAAAAGTGGGGGGCGGGCATAGAAAGTTTGAAAAGAATAAACCACAACAGTAACCACAGTTATCTCTGGGTAGAAGAAATATGGATTAGGTACGTTTTCTTTCTTATACCATTTTGCATTTAAATAAAACCACTTTTCTTATAAAAAAAATCTTTTGAAACAGTATCTGTAATGCTCTGGTTGTATTACAAGAATTCTTTGTTCTCTTTTAACCTATATCAACATATCTAATTTCAAATAATTATATTTGTGTATAATTCTATCTGCATGCAATTTTGGTTTCTATTTTTCTTGAAGAAACAGATAAATACATTTTAGATAAGAAAACATGAATTGTATGTCAAGAAAGAAGAGACATAAATCTAGCTCTGGAGGCCTTGAAATCTAGAGAAGGAAACAATAAACAGGCTGCATCTTGATGTTTGAATAGAGGGACAAAGTTCTATAAAAAAAAAAAGTAGAACAAAACTGAACAGAACAGAAAAGGCTTTATAAAAAAGTGACAGGTTGGCTCAGGAGTCTACATCATTACACTGATTAATTTTTAACAGCTTCATTATATTCTAATCGATTGATATGTCAGATTTTACTTAACCTAATTGTCTAATTATAACAATGTCTATGTCTTAGTTACTTTCATGCTCTCACTGCCTTTGGAAGTGCTACTATGATCAACTTTAATTCAAGAATCCTACCCCTAGGAATTCAGCTAAAAGAAATTGTTTAAATGAGAAAAAAAACTTTAATATATACATGGTTATAAACATTTTCATGCCTGTTGATGTATGCTACCAAATTATTATTATGATTAACTTAATTATTATTTTATACATTTGTGATTTCTAATTTCATTTTGATCTTTGCTTCATCTTTTAATGTGGAGAAATAGGTTCTACTCACATAAATGAAGTAGAAAAAAGCTCAGGGCAAAAGCCACCACCCCAGGGTGAAAGCACTGGAGGTTAGCTAGCCAGATATTGTAATGGGATCACGAGTAATTTGTTATATCACCTGCAGGAAATTACTTTCCATCTGATGCCAATATATTGTTGTGCATTGATCACAAATTCCACTTGCCCACCCAGGCCCTTTGCTTTTTACACACACAAGTTAATGATTACTGTCTGATTGTTTTCTCCACGTTCACATGTCTAAGGTCTTGTTTTCTTCACATTTGCCATGTGGGTAATATCTTAGCTCAACAAATAAGGAGGTGAAACCCCCCCCCCTCTTTGGTGCTCTTGTCTCCTCCCAGACATTACTCTCTCTTGTATTCAATTCTGTGCCCACTCTCTTGCTGGACAAGAGAGAACTCTAGACTCATAGTCTGCCACATTTTAACATTTTTGGCATTTGGTCTTTTTTGTCCTTGGTCTTCTTTCCCATTTTTCTGATCTATCATATGTTTGTTCTGAACATTCTTGGTGGGCAGCTGGCCTCAGAATCAGATACTGAGTTCACAGTTCTCACCTAGACTTATAAGTGAGCCGTTCTGGATAGTCCATGATCTCTGTAGTGACTAGACTTGAATTATATTTTAATTCAAAGGAAACTAGCTTACATATATTATCTACTTCTGTGTGGTGAGGATTATCATAAAGTAAAGAATCAAATGAATCATCAAAAATGTAGACAGACAAATCAAACAGTAATATCCATAACATATAAGCACTCTAGAAAATTTGTATGAAAATGATTAATAATTCTAGATCAAAATGGACAATGGCCATGCATACATTTTGTAAAAGAAGAAATACAATGAAATAATGAATATATGAAAGAAACGTGTGTGGAATCAGAAAAACACAGCTTAACATAGTGAGATACCATTTTTTTTTCCCCTGTGAGAAAGACATAAGTTGGAAGTGATTGCTGTATGTAGTGTGGGCAAGAGAGTGGAAAAAAAGATAGTTTAGCCAGTGTTAGTGTACCTGTGTAGTTCTTTAGAAGGCGATTTGGTGGTAAATATGAACATTTTAAATACACATACTGCATTAGGCAGTTTAGTCTAAGTTTTTTTTTTTTTAACATTTATTTATTTTGGGGACAGAGAGAGACAGAGCATGAACGGGGGAGGGGCAGAGAGAGAGGGAGACACAGAATCTGAAACAGGCTCCAGGCTCTGAGCAGTCAGCCCAGAGCCCGATGCGGGGCTCGAACCCACGGACCGCGAAATCGTGACCTGGCTGAAGTCAGACGCCCAACCGACTGCGCCACCCAGGCGCCCCTAAGTTATTTTTTTTAATTAATTTTTTGAGAGAGAGAGCACGAACAGAGGAGGGGCAGAGAGAGGGGACAGAGGATCTGAAGCTGGCTCTGTGCTGACAGCAGCCAGCCTGATGCAGGGCTTAAACTCATGAACTGAGAGATCATGACCTGAGCTGAAGTGAGCCACCCAGGCTCCCCAGTTTAGTCTAAATTACACTCTCATGACCACGAACCCCCAAACTATGGTCATTTATAACCACGAAGGCTTACTGCTTTTGTTTTTCCACATATCCATTGTGGGTTGGCTGGCATTCAGGCTGATGAAACACCATTTGTAGGGGTCATCTTATGGAAGGATGAGGGAGAACATATACATCCTAGCTTCTGAAGAGTCCATTTATAGTCCATTTTTTGGCTGGCACACTTGGTGGACCGTGTGACTCTTGATCTTGGGGTTATAAGTAAGTTCGAGCCTGTGTTGGGTGTAGAGATTACCTAAAAATTAAATCTATTTTTAAAAAAAGGTCTGGATGAATATGTAACAAATTACTGACATAATTATCCCTGGGGAATGGGGGTAGAAGGCAGGGAAGGAGAGGGAGAGAATTGTACTTTTTAGTTTTTACATTTCTGTGCTATTTTGTATTATGAAATATCTTACAGAAAATTAATGAAATTACACATGTAGTTAACATGTAATTAAATATGTTAAAATATGGTTACTAAATCTGATCTCAGTAGAGCAATTGAACACTTCTATGAATTCCATTTTACATATTTTTATTGAAAACCCACTTATATTTAGTGTTAGACATAATTGCTTAGTTATATGACCTAATACAATAGCCCAGGCACCTCTGTCTTCTGAACAATAGTTTGGGGCATTTTATTTTTATTTTTATTTTTATTTAATTTTATTAAAAAATTTTTAATTTTTATTTATTTATGTTTTAATATGAAATGTATTATCAAATTGGTTTCCATACAACACCCAGTGCTCATCCCAACAGGTGCCCTCCTCAATGCCCATCACCCACCCTCCCTTCTCTCCCATCCCCCATCAACTCTCAGTTTATTCTCAGTTTTAAAATTTTTTTTTTCAACGTTTATTTATTTTTGGGACAGAGAGAGACAGAGCATGAACGGGGGAGGGGCAGAGAGAGAGGGAGGCACAGAATCGGAAGCAGGCTCCAGGCTCTGAGCCATCACCCCAGAGCCTGACATGGGGCTTGAACTCAAGGACCGCGAGATCGTGACCTGGCTGAAGTCGGACACTTAACTGACTGCGCCACCCAGGCGCCCCTATTCTCAGTTTTTAAGAGTCTCTTATGGTTTGGACCTCGCCCTCTCTTTTTTTTTTTCTTCCCCTCCCCCATGGTCTTCTGTTGCAGCCACTCTGGAAAACAGGGTGGAGGTTCCTCAGAAAATTAAAAATATATCTACCCTATGACCCAGCAATAGCACTTCTAGGAATTACTCAAGGGATACAGGAGTGCTGATGCATAGGGGCACTTGTACCCCAATGTTTATAGCAGCACTTTCAACAATAGCCAAATTGTGGAAAGAACCTAAATGTCCATCAACTGATGAATGGATAATGTTTATTTATTTTTAGAGAGAGAGAGAGAGAAGGGAGGGAAGGGTCAGAGAGAAAGAGGGAGACAGAGAATCTGAAGCAGGCTCCAGGCTCTGAGCTGTCAGCACAGAGCCTGATGCGGGGCTTGAACTCAACAGACCACGAGATCATGAGCTGAGCCAAAGTCAGACACTTAACCGACTGCGTACCCAGGAGCCCCAGTTTGGGCATTTTAAACAGAGAAAACTTTAGAAACTTAAAGATCTATTCTTGTCTGTTTGTTTATTTATTTAATTAATTTATTTATTATTTGTTGTTTCATTGAGACATCCTCTTTCTAAATCCAGTGTTACATGTGAATCCCCTCCCCAGAAAAATATACTTCAATGTTAACATAATTTTTATATAATTTTATGCGTTTAGGAGCCTATTGATTCCAGTTTAAGAATCTTCCACCCTTAAAATGTTTGTAGAAAAAAAGGGGGCCTGGATGGCTTAGTTGGTTAAGCATCCAACTTCAGCTCAGGTCATGATCTCACTGCTTGTGAGTTCAAGCCCCGCATTGGCCTCTGTACTGACAGCTCGGAGCCTGGACCCTGCATCAGATTCTGTGTCTCCCTCTCTATCTGCCCCTCATTTGCCCATGCTCTGTCTCTCTCTGTCCTTCAAAAATAAATAAACATTAAAAAAATTTTTTAAATGTTTGCAGAAAAAATATTGTCTTTCTTAGAAACTTATGACTGAAAAAATACTTCTCTATAATGAGACTGCCATGTTGGTGTCACATTCTATTCTGGAGCTGTGCCGTGCTATATAGTAGCTGTTAACTATGTGTGTCTGTTTGAATTTGAATTAATTAAAACTAAGCAGCTAAAAATTTAGTTCTTAAGTCACACTGACCACATTTCACACGCTCCATTGCCATGTGCAGCTAGTGCCTACAATATCACAGAGCACAAATAAAGAATATTTCCATCTCTGTAGAAAGCTCTATTGGGCAGTACTGCTCCAGATCAGGTGCTCCAGGCTTCAAAGTGAATAAAGATACAATCTAGATTAAATAATTCTAAATAATAAATTATTTATAGCAAAGTAATATTTCTTCACCTATAGGCACTGTCATATAGGTTATCTTATTTATTCCCCGTAACAATTGCGTGAGGGGGGTTATTATCTTCATTTTACAGATGAAGATACCAAAGCCCAGGCAGTTTGAGTTCAGATGACAAACTTTAGCATAATCTGTGCTTTCAAACCCAGACCTTGACCATGCTGGTGAGTGCTCTTTAGTATTCTAAGCTGCCTTTCCTATTCTAAGGCTTCAGGTTCACACCCCTCTGGAAAAAGTAATATTAAAGCTCTGCTCTATCAAAGGTTTCTTATTCATTGTTATGCAGAGAATAACTATTATCTGACTATTTTCTCATATGTTTGTACCGACAGTAATGGGACATCTTGCCTAAAGGCTTGCCTGAAGATAGCACAGTGCTCAACAGTTGGAAAGCTCATTCCTATAACGCATAGTTAGAAATACATAGAAAGGTACTTCTCTTGTTCTGCTTGCCAATGGTGCCCCATTGCTTCAGCATCTGGACCAAGCCATTGTTTAGGCTGTTTGAAACAATCCTACTGAGGATATTTCAGGGGAAAAATTGATATACAAGAAAGCGCTTATTGTAATCATCGTATGGCATGAAAATGGCTTTAAAATAATGCTTACGCCTGGAATTCTCTAAAAGGTGAGGTTTTAAACAGGACCTAGACTACACTTGAACTCATTTTTGTTTCCAAAATACCTCTTGGTCAATTAAAGCTGGGGCTAAAAATAATCTATAAATAGCCTATAATTAGGGCTTTCAGGAATCACGTATAGAGTTTGCTACACCAAGGCCAGGTGAGGGCTGAAACCTAGCCATTGCTCAGCCCACAAAGTCATGCAGAACTCAGGTCTGGGTTACTTGGAGTAAGGGCTGGCTTTTTCTAATCTACGTGAGGATGCCATTGGCTTGCCAAGCCGTATTCTCATGGGAGGTTTTCCATGTGGAAAATGCCACACAGAGGGAAAAACTTTTCTGATTTGCTTGATAATATCATGCGTAGATATGTAGCAAAAATTTTTTGAATGACACTTAATTGCCGACATAAAGAACTTCAAGTAGGAGGGGCTGAAAGTACTCACCATTGGATTTGTGCACGTTTTAAAGCAAGAAGACAGTTTGAATGCTGATGCCCAAAGCACTGATAAAAAGTGAAATGAATTCTAGAGAAGAGAACTCTGGATAAAGATCAATTCATCTGTTTATTCAATAATTCATTTTGAAGAAAAGCAGCTGTATGTCAGTGTAGTACTTTTCAAGTTGTGATCTGCAGAGCTCTTTAGGGCTTATGTGAGTAGAAGCGAGGCTGGGAGAAAGAACCAGTCGGGCTTCCGATGCCCACTTCTGCTTCAAACAGAGAGCAGCTGAGAGTTAATCCATTTTACATAAGGGACTTCTAACATTTGAAGAAACTCTCATGGCTAAAATATATGTGAAAACAACTACCCTAGAAACTTCACTATAGCTCTACTCTTTGAGTAGTCACCACATAGCAGATAGTCACAGGTATTACCAATTTAATCTTCATGAAAGCCTTCTGTGGTCTTATTATCATCCATTTGTGAAACAGAAAGGTTAGTATCTTATAACTTGTTAATTAATATCTAGTAACTTGTTAATTTCACCTAGCTAGTAAATGGCAAGGCTGAAATTTCAACAAGCTATAACTTCCTTCCTTGATAATGTGCTATCAAGTAATCCTAAACACGGTGTTAGCTCAACTACAATAAAAACAATGCAAACAAAATGTCTATTTTTGGAAAAATAAAATTCATATTAAAAATGAAATCATTAAGACACAGTTTGAGATAAATACAATCCCAATTAATTTTCCTAGAAGGAGCTGTATTTAGAGTATTATGTGGTGACTACTGATTTACATCATTTGTCTGGCTATGTCTTTGGCCGCATAGCTTCTAAACCTGATCCTCTGATCCCAGAGAAAACTCAATAATCGTGAAATAATCATTTCTTTCACAGTGTGCATTGAGTCTATTCCCTCTTTTTATCATTATCTCTCCATTGCCTCTCATCTGTAGAATTTTTACCCATTTTTGAGGGTCTAACTTTCTTCTCCTCCCTGATTTCCTCGCCCAGTTTTAACCAATTTCCTCCTCTGAGTTTCTAGAGCATTTTGAATAAAAAATTTCATTATGTGGTTACATATAAAAACATAAATGTGTTGCAATTATCTCTTTATATGCCTTGTAGGACAAGGATTCTACGATTTACCTTTATTACTCCAACATGTATTAGATCTGCAATAAAAGTTAGTTGAATGAGTAAATATAAGAATTAATGACAACCACTGAAACTCCCCACGTCTTGAAAGTGTGAACTGTTTAATGTGGTTTCCAAACAGTCTCTCCACCTCGCCTATTCTTCTGCTCCCAGACCCCAGAGGACACTTTACCAACAAGTAAAGGAGGTGATTGAAGACCAGCTCTAATGCTCTTTTCTGGTTCTTTCTGAGGCACGTTCATCTCTCCAGCTTTCAGAATGCAACCTTAGGAAGATTTTACTCCTCAAAGCTGGGAATGGCTTTTAGTTGTGGAGTGACATTTGATATCACCTCTCCCCACAACAGCTCCAATTAGAAATGAGGACAATGGAAGTTTTAGAAGTTACTAGAGAGATTCTGTATTCTTTCCTTCCCTAATGCTATTCAGTCCCCTGCACTGTTTATATTTTATTTGCGTGATTTCTGGTTTCTGATGCTTCTTTTGGGATGAGGACAAATATCGTGACTTATTCCTTATTTTTTTATATCACCCTTCTTCACCACAGTCTTCATGCAGGACTCGACAGTGTTCTTTATAGGTCATTCCTGAGTTATGAAATAAAATGGCTGTCTCTGGTCAATCTCTATACAAAATGCAGTCTAGCATGCCAGTGCATTGCAGTCATGCCGGTGTATTGCATTCTTCATGGTACATCACACACGTCACTGCTGTGTAAGCAGTAGTTTCAGCCACCATTCTTAAGAAGTTTGTATTTCAGTTAGCAAGAAGTTTTTTTTCTTCTTTACCAGGCACTTGATTGTATGAAGTGCTCCACGTGATCTCATTTGAGATAAGTCATCATGCTCCATCATGGTCCCGGCACCTCAGGTCTCATGTGTCACGTGCCTGTCACTCTAACCAGAAGCCTGCATCAGTTATCCATGAGTGGACGTGGCACGAGAATCTTGGGCAATAGTATTCCTTACTGGATGGAACAGTGACTTCAATACAATATTCCCTTTTTTAAAAAATGTTTAAGGTTTACTCGTTTTTCAGAGACAGACAAAGCGTGAGTGGGGGTGGGGCAGAAAGAGAGAGAAAGACATAGAATCTGAAGCAGGTTCCAGGCTGTGAGCTGTCAGCACAGAGCCAGACATGGGGCTCCAACTCACGGACCCTGAGATCATGGTCTGAGTTGATCTCACTTAACCGGACACTTAACCGACTGAGACGCCCACGCACCCCAAAAGAATATTCATTTTTATGGAACTTTGGGTATAAGAGACAGAGAGAAGCAGTAGAAAGTATTGAAAGAGGTCATAATACCACTGGAGAGGTGGAGAGAAAATTAGATCAAAGAGAGGAAGAGATGAGGAGACACTGAACGAGAGGCCCCTTCAGTAAGAAAAATGGAAGCCAGTATTTGAATGGACAAAGTAGTCAAGCAGAGCTACTCTAGGCCATTAGTGGTACTGTGGCACCTGGAGAGTAATCCAGCTCCCATGAGCAGTTCAATTTCACTCCCCCCCACCCCCCATTTTTGTAGTTCATGAGGTTACCTAATGCCTCAGCCTCTTTCAGGTTTCTTTGTGAAACATTCTTCTGTCAACGCTTTGTGTTAAAGAAAAGATTAAAGGTTGATAACATTTGGGTCAATTAGGGCCTTCTAGTTCAAGATTTTGCATATAGACCAATTTCGATTTTAAGCAGTCAATATATGTATGTTCGGTTGGTGTTTATAAATCAGTACAACTCAACTGAAGGTGTACATAGAGCTCCCTATTCAATTTCTCCTCTTTCTGTGTCTCATTTTTTGCCATTTCTCTTAAGTACAAGTAACAGAATCTGCCTTTAGGGACCAAAGAATGTCCAAAGAGAATAAACTCAGTCATAATATTAACGGTAAGAAAGAGTTAAGGCAGTTGAGAAAGTTCTGTGTTGTTTCTCAAAAAAACAAATTCTGTTATGTGGCTTCAGTAGGATAAAGAAGGTATGAAATATTTTCCCAATCCTCACAAAGGAATGGGCATATTCCTACACATAGGTATGTGTATTTGCTCTAGCTTGCCCAACTTATAGCAATATTTAATGACCGAATGGTGATCAAGTACTGAACCAGTCAATTTAAGGTATGAAGACTACATGCCTTGTGACTTTAAATGGGAATTACAACCATATGCCTTTGGTGGTTTGGGTATTTAACTGTTTAAGTCAGTGGACAGGATAAATTACTTTTTGGACATCTTCAAAGGTATGATTTTGTGTTCATTTATGAAGGTTGCATAGCAGATTTTAAAATGGGTAAGTGCAGCTTGAACAATAAAAAGATGAGAAATGCTTTATCAATGGCTCTGTAGGTTTGTGTTTTAATAGCTTTGTAACCATGTAGTAAACACTCTGGGGTATTTCAGTACAAATGATACAGTATTATTAGGAGTTGTAGTAATCATAGATGTGATTAAGAAAGCCCCATGTCATGGTTCATAATGATGATCTTAATAAATTGTTATCGCTATAAATGTTCTTTTCTGCTCAGTTTTCCTACTGTTTTCATTGCCTCTGCAGCTGGTTCAGATAATCTAAAACAAGGACAAAGGTTATTTGAATGAAGGGTGCTACAAGTACAAACACTTTGTAAAGAAACCCAGAATCACATTGCCTAAGTCATAATGGTATTTCCCATGGGTAAAAACTGTTCTCCCAAATCTACTCGGGTGTCCACACACTTTGAAAAAACCATTAGCTGTGGACTTTATTTCTTCTGATTTTGGGGGGAATGCAACAAAGTTCTCAAGGAGGTTTTTATTCTCTTCCTGGGTTTTCTGTTACAAAGCTCAAGGGGAACATATACAAATGGTCAAAATAGTCTGATGACTTTTGGACTGCTAAGTTGAGGTCCCTTGGGGATGTTTACTCTTTCTGACTTACTTCCCTTTCATCTGCGGGGAGGGAATCTCTCCATGAATGAGTTGTTGATGACCACAACTGTATCTTCCCCTTGTCCATTTGGTGGTTCACTCATTCTGTGGATCCTTTTTTTTTTTTCCTTTTTTTTTTTTTTCAACGTTTATTTATTTTTGGGACAGAGAGAGACAGAGCATGAACGGGGGAGGGGCAGAGAGAGAGGGAGACACAGAATCGGAAACTGGCTCCAGGCTCCAAGCCATCAGCCCAGAGCCTGACGTGGGGCTCGAACTCCCGGACCGCGAGATCGTGACCTGGCTGAAGTCGGACGCTTAACCGACTGCGCCACCCAGGCGCCCCTGTGGATCCTTTTTTAAAAAATTTTAAAGTTTATTTATTTTTGAGAAAGAGAGTGGTGGGCGGGGGGGGGGCGTTGTTGGGCAGAGCAAAAGAATCCCAAGCAGGCTTCGCATTGCCAGTGTGGAACATGATTCGGGCTTGAACTTGACGCAGAGCTTGAACTTGATGCGGAGCTTGAACTCACGAACCTCCAGATCATGACCTAAGCCAAAGTCAAGAGTCAGACGCTTAACTGACTGAGCCACCCAGTGCCCCAGGAATTGGGCAACACAGAACTACAGAAACCCTGTAAAAGAAGTGTGGATGACCTTTTGTAGATAAGCATCAGGAATGATCTTTGAAAATAACCATTCAAAGCTAAAAACCTATGAGACACCTTTTTACAACTTTCTTTAAGAAAAATGTCCTAGTGTTAAAGAACTGAATGGAATCTTTCGAAAGAAATTTTGTGAAATATGTAGACCAGCAGAATATTTTCATTGAATGAAGGACAAATGATATTCTGAGAAAATGCAGTCTGGGACTCTATGATCTGAAAATAGAAGGCCAACACAATCCGGACTCTGATAGAGATGCACAGTTTCTAGGTTCCCATAGCATACTGACCATGTTTAACTTTAGAATGAAATTTTCAGAGGTTCCCCCCCCCCCCACCTTGTTCCTCTGCTATGTGATCCCATGTGACAAATATACATTATTAATGGTCCGTCTTTGCTACTGACTGGATTCATATTATGGATCACTGGTGCCCATACCACTAAAAGCCACTTCCTCTACATTTGTACTCCGTTAATAGTTCCCTAGTTTGTAGTTGTAATTCTATGCCACAGGCTCTAACCACCATCTCTGAATCAGGAGCTGACAGATATGAAAAAGGTTTGAACAAAACCTAAAACCTCATCTAGAGGAAAAACAGGCTTCCCAGAGTCATTATAACAAAGTAATAGTCTCCACCAACAATAAATAACATTTATTAAAAACAAAATCTATATAAGACTCTTTGTTGGACATTTTTCATACATGATTTCACTGAATGCTTTCTCTCACCCTACAAGGCAGAAATTATTTCTCCTGTTTTGTAGATAAGGAAACAGGCTCAAATTGGGTCATTTGTTTTTAGCCACACCACTGGTAATTGGATTCAAATGAAGACTTGTCTGACCCCAAACCTGTATTCTTACCGACTCACCTAATGTTAAATTTCTGCTGGTGGCTGAGCCCTTATAGGTTAGAGGACAGAGAACACAAAATGATAGAAGGAAGGACAAGGTCTAGATTCGTGTGGACTTAATTCCAGTCTCAGCCATAGCACGTACCAGCCATGTTACCTTTCACAGACCTCTGAGCTGTGGTTTCCTCATTTGTAAACTGGGGCCCACAATTGTAGGCATCTTCTAGGTTTCTTGTCAAGTTTAGATGAGGTAGGGCCTGTTGCATAAGTGCCTTATTGGTTCTGTAACAAATCACCACAAACTTAGTGGCTTAAAATAAAACAAACTGATCATCTTAACATTTCTGCAGTGCTGAAGTCGGAAGTGGGTCCTGCTGGCTAAAATCAAGGTATTAACCAGGCTATGTTTCTTCTAGAACCCCTATCAGAGAATCTGTTTCCTTCCCTTTTCCAGCTTCTAGAGAACATCAATGTTCCCTGGCTCATGGCCTCTTCCACCATTTTCAATCCCAGCACTGGCTGGTGAGTCTTTTTTCATGTTGAGTGAGTTTAGTGTTGACCCTTCTGCTTCCTGTGTCTGCTTTCAAGGACTCTCATGATTACATTGGACCCACCCAGATAATTGTACAAATCTTCAGATTTTATTTTATTTTTTATTTATTTTAAGTTTTCAAATCTACTGATTTTTTTTTTAATTTATTATTTCTTTTGAGAGAGACTGCATGAGCAGGGTAAGGGCAGAGAGAGAAGGGCAGAGAGAGAATCTTAAGCAGGTTCTACCCCAGCATGGAGTCCCATGCGGGGTTCAGTCCCATAAACCATGAGATGATGACCTGAGGCAAAACTAACAGTGGGACACTCAGCCACCTGAGCCACCCAGGTGCCCCCTCACATCTACTGTTTATAGTCAGCTGCTTAGCAATCTAATTCTCCTTTGCCAGGTAACATAACATATTCACAGATTCCAGTCATTAGGGTGGGGACATCTTGGGAGAGGGGCATTATTTTGCCTATCACAAATATAAAATATCTTGTGCTTTTAAAGTACTTACTATATAATTTCTGATGCTATTATTAGGATTATTTTAATATGCAGATAATATATGAATCTGTTTTCCTTACAAAAAACAACTCAGAGATACATACACCTACATTCATTTATTTACCTTTGTGTGTATGTGTGTGTGTATGTGTTCCTAAATCCCACTCCCTGCCAGTAGTAACTACTGTTAAGAGTTTAGCATGAATCCTAGTAGCATTTTTGAAATTCATTTCCAAATCTATAAATATGCATTCATATGTATATACATATACATATATGTATCGAACATAAAATGGAATTATACTATTCACATCACTTTATAATTTGGACATTTCAAATAGTTATTCTCCCTCAGTAAGTGTATCTCTACCTTACTCCTTATTCTGTGCTGTTTCACAGTGGGAATTACTATAATATATAAACCCAACTCCTGCACTGTGAATTTTAAGGTTGATATGACTTCTGTTTTTACAAACAATGCTACAGTGAGCATCTTTGTGCACCCTTGCAAATGTATCTCTGGAAGGGATTTCTTAGAGGACAAACTGATGTTGTAGTTTTAAAACATTACTTAAATTCTTTAAATAGACATGCATATGTCTCCCATATATGCATAAGTACAATTAAATCATCTGTGCCCCATCCTCTCTCTCTTCTGCCCATAGCCACCGCCCAACAATCAGGGTAGCTTTCTGGTATTCATACTGGTAATAGATCCCACCTCCAGTCTGCTGCCAGGTTTACGGGTATAGAGTCTAATATAATTCACTGTCACTTTAACTTATGCTTCCTTGCTCATCAGAGATATTAAACAACTTTCCTTATGATTATTGGTCATTTAAATTTGCTTTTTCATAAATTATTCATATTGCTTCTATTGGATTGGTTATCTTTTCATTATCAATGTGTAAGTGTTCTTTATTATAGAGACTAATCCTGTGTCATCTGTGTTACAGACATATTTTCCCAACCTATCAATTTTTTATTGATCTAGTTTCTGATGTGTCCTGAAGTGTTTTTTTTTTTCACTTTTGTGCAGTTGAGGATGCCTATTCTTGCAGAGCTCCTGAGTTTCTAGTCTTCATAAAGGAGATCTCATATGCACTTAAGTGGCTCGTATAGCTTTCTAATGCTCATCAAATTTTAGTTTGTTATTTCATAATCCTTTCTGAAATTTATTTTTATATGTGATGCAAAATAAAATTCTTAATATATTTTCTTTGATTGTGTACAACTAAGGGCAGCACCAATTCTTAAATAATATATCCTTAAACCTCTAAATTAAGCTACAACATTTGTCATGTATTAAATTTAAAAATATAGCAGGATCTACTCTTGGGTTTTCTATTCTCTTCTACTGATATGCTTGTCTATGGTTCTATTAAAACTGTAGTCCTATTGTTTTAATGGCTTTATGCTATATTCTGATTTCTGATAACTTCCTCCTTGTTCTCCTTGCTAATCTCGGGCATGCATCTTTCCATAAAATCTTTAAGATCATTTTTAAATCTACTTCAAAACAAATAAGAACAAAAGTAAATGAATAATACACCAACATCCTGTTGGGAGTCCAAAGTAATTGTATTTGTATTAAATGTAATTATATTAAATGTAATTGTGTTAAATGTAACTATGTTAAATTAACATATTTATTTTAGGAAAGATTTTATTTTCTCCCTCTTTTTTAGCAACACAACCTTCAAATTTTAGCTGGGTGTATGGGTACCTGGAATAAAGCCTGTATTTAATAAACTTTGCAAATGTGTGAGCTATGTACTTAAGTTCTGGTAATATTCCTATTACCTTCTGCTAGCATCTTGCCTGGACAGACTAAAATGTGTGGTGGAAAAAGTAGCTGTGATAATCAACTTAGACCTTGAGACTGGCTCAAGAAATAGGGACCTTTATGGTTATGTTTTATTGTTCATTAGTTGTTTCTTTTTCCCCCTTTCTTCTACTAATTTATTTAAGAACACAGCAGTAGGATTGTATCCAAATGTATTATCACCCTGTGGTGACAGAGAAACTATTAGGACTTTGTCTAGCCCTATATAAGGGACACAAATTAGTCACCTGGGCAAGGGGCAAAGATGCTAAGAAGCCATGTTTTGGACTTTCCCGTATATGTTCTGTCTAGCCCTCTATATTCCATTTCACCTTTCCCCCCCCTCCCCCAACAACAGACATGTGTGTGATACATCAATAAGCATCCTCACTTCCAGCTTCCTGTTTGGTTCACTCTGTGGCAGACACTAGTGGGAGATGAGGAAGAATGAATTCTGATCTTATGTTCTTTCTGTGCTGACTTATCTCAAGCTGGCTGCTTCAGTGGCTCCACTGAAGACCCCAACTCTGGCAGACAGCCCTTTCTGTACAGCTACTCTCAGAGTTCTAGTATCTACTCCCTCCCTTCACTGCTAAGAGTGGTCATGGCCCCCTGCTGTTACAAGCCCCATCTTTTGTCCATTTCTCTCATGTCCACACATTTTATTAAAATCTCTGTCATTGCCCAGCTTGCTGAGTATGCTACTTTTTTAATCACCAGTTTCCCGACAATGCACTAAATTTGCCATCTAGGACACTCAACCTCAGCTGACTCTGGTGTCTCCAAATAGTGTCCCTGTGAGTATCTCACCTTCTCCTGAGAGTCTTGCTTTTTCATAAATTCACATGCCGTGTAACAGATTAACACAATCGCAGGAGTTTAAAAGTCACCCATTTATTATCTTCTGTTTCTGTAAGTCAGAAATATGGGCTCAGCAGAACTGCGTCCTCTGCTCAGGTGCTCATAAGGTTGAAATCAAGGTGCCAGCTGACTGTGTGTGTGTGTGTGTGTGTGTGTGTGTGTGTGTTTTAAGTTTATTTATTTTGAGGGAGAGAAAGAGACAAGCAGGGCAAGCAGGGGAGGGGCAGAGAAAGAGGAAGACACAGAATCCAAAACAGGCTCCAGGCTCCAAGCTCCAGGCTCCAAGGCTCTAAGCACAGAGCCCGATACAGGTCCCAAACCCACAAACTGTGAGCTTGTTACCTGAGCCAAAGTCAGATGCTTAACCGACCAAGCCACCCAGGTGCCCCAAGCTGACTGTGTTCATCTGAAAGTTGGAATTCTCTCCCAAGGTTGTTGGCAGAATTTAACTCCATGTGGTTATAGACCTGAGGTCTTCTCTTACTGGCTGTCTGTTGGATAATGGTCACTCTCAGCTCCTAGAGGCTGTCCTCAGATACCAGACACATGGCCCTCATAACATGACGGCTGCTTCTTCAAAGCCAACAGAGGATCTCTCTAGAGTGAGCTATCACAGAGTCTAAAATAATATAACATAATTATATGAGTAGCTATCCCATTACCCTTGCCAAAAAAAGTGACCTAGCCAAGGGAGAGATATCCCATTATATCCACAAGTACTTCCAAACTCAAGAGGAGGGGTTTATGCAGGATGTATCCCTGAGGGAATGAGAATCTGGGGGACCCCTATAGAATTCTATCTACCACAATGGCGAAGGAGGATTTTGGGGTATTTAACTGCTTCAAGTACCCTCAATTAACTTTGCTCTTTTCTTCATTACTATACCCTCACTATCTGAGCCACCCATGCCTCAATTTTGCAACCTTATCAGGATTCTTTTGTAAAAAAAAAAATGACCTGTTGGTAGGCTTTCCCAACTATTGGCTTTAGGTTCAGCTGTCTTGGGTCTCATAAGATTCAGTGATTTAGTTTCTTCTTATGAATTCTCTAATCTCCTGCCTGGGGGGCAGGGTGGGTGGGGGAGGGGAAGTTTCAACTAGGCTATGGTTACCCTGGAGCTTGTTGGAGAAAGAAGTTTGATGACCTTACCATCACATATATAGACTTTCACTTAATCATTCTGTCTTCAGGCCAGCATCTTGCCTCTTACCTGTATTGTCTCCTGCCTGTAATTCCCAGTCTGGGGTTTCTTTGGTTTAATTTTTTCTGGTCTCCTATGAAGGGCATGCAGGAGTGGTTGCCTGTCTGCTCCAGCAGTGTTGGGAAGCTGAACTTTCAACTGCTCTCCTGTAGTCTTTAAACCAATCCCATCTTGTTAACACCCCACCATGCCTGCCACCTGTAATGTTCTCAGTGTCTCTAGCTTCTCGGTTTTGGGGGGGGATTTTGTGAGGAAAACCTACTTGTTCATCTTCACATTTATATGTTTGGCAATTATCTGCCCTGATGACTCATTTGCTGTTGCTGACTAACAGCTTTCCATTCCCACCATTGTGCTTTGGAGTTCTAGAGATCTCCTTGTGCACTGGATATATTCACTGAAGACGAAAGTTTTTGTTTCCGTGTGCATTCTGATTGTTGTTTGAGGGTGAGTGATTCTCAAGGGAAAAAGGGGACACACCTGTTTTTATTCTGCTTTGAAAACCAAAGGGCAATGTTCTGATGATGATGATTACTGTCATTATTGTGTAATAAAGTTTACAGGTCATGGTATCTGCTTGGGGAGTTTGGGTTCTTTTTACACAAAGAAGGTTTCAGCTTGTCTGTGAAGGGACAAAAGAGATAACAGTGTGACCAGGACAAGTGAAACTGACAACGTGCATGAATTACCTGTGTTGGTGTAATCGTCTACTTGCCCTGTGCACTGAAGAAAATCCCCTTATTAAGTCGGTCAAGTCCCTTGCAGTTGAGAGAGTGAAGATGAGATCTCTTCTTTCTCCAGGTAATTCATGTCAGCAACGGATCTACTGGTGACCTTGGTGTGCTTCAAGCCACCTTTTTTTTTTCTTTTTCTTTTTTTTAGATGCAAATAGTAAACACAATGGAAAACATGAATGACAGAGTAATATTTGAGGAAGAATTCCCATTAAAAAATCCCATCTGGACTAGTCTTTTTTGTCTAATATAAATCTATTATTAGAGAGCTCATTCGGCCTGTTGAAAGAATGATGAAATATTTGTATCTCTTGAAGAGATCGTGTAACTTCTGGCTAAGTCATTGTAGAGGACATTTGGATGAAGAAGACACAGGAGACTTCAAGGAACTCATGGGTGGTAATACTAACCAAGACATGCATTGTCTCTTAGTTTTAGTGGAGAGGTGGATAAAACAGTAGTAAAGGGCTGGAACTAAGTTCATTGGACCTTAAATTCGGGTTCATATTAAAAAAAACCATGAAGATTCTGTATATACACGTGTGTGTGCACATGTACAAACCCACACACTGGTGCCTCGCCCCAGGGTAATGGAACCAGGACCTCTGGGGATGGATCTGGGGCTCTAGAATTTGCAAATGCTTCTTAGATAATTCTACTGTGTAGCTAGGGGCACCTGGGTGCCTAGTTGGTTAAGCGTTGGACTCTTGATTTTGGCTCAGGTCAGGATCTCAAAGTCATGAGAATGAACCCAGCATTGGGCTCTGTGCTGACAGCATGGAGCCTGCTTGGGAGCCTCTTGTTCCCTCTCTCTCTGCCCCTCCCCCACTTATACATACACATGCTCTCTCAAAAAATAAACTTTAAATTTTTTTTATGTTTATTTATTATTGAGAGAAGAGAGAGGCAGAGCATGAGCACGGGAGGAGCAGGGAGAAAGGGAGACACAGAATCCAAAGCAGGCTTCAGGCTCTGAGCAGTCAGCACAGAGCCTGATGTGGGGCTTGAACCCACGAACCGTGAGATCATGACCTGAGCCAAAGTTGGATGCTTAACCGACTGAGCCACCCAAGTGCCCCCAAAATAAATAAACTTAAAAAAAGTGTAGATAGGGGTGCCTGGGTGGTTCAGTTAGTTAAGCGTCTGACTTCAGCTCCACTCATGATCTCACAGTTCATGGGTTCAAGCCCTGTCAGGCTCTGCGCTGACAGCTCAAAGCCTGGAGCCTGCTTCGGATTCTGTGTCTCCCATTCTCTCTGCCCCTCCCATGCTCACACTCTGTCTTTCTCTCTCCACCTCAAAAATAAATATAAACATTGAAAACATTTTAAAAAATAAGTTAACAACAACCACAAAAAAATCTATCCCCAAAAAAGTAGAGCTAGAATTGAGAGTTACTAAACTGAGGTTATAGATAGCTTTGGTGGAATCTGAAGACAGGAGAGGTAGTCCTTTTTTTCTTTTTGTATTGACATCTCATTTTATAATTTCTGTGAAAGCCATTGAGAAACCTTTAAACATTCTCTGCTCCCTGCACGCTTCCTTTATGGGCAGGAGAGATAGGTGATTGGTTCTCCATCACTGAATCGCTGTCTCTTCACATAGAGAAAAAAGAGTGAAAAGGCCCTGGTTTTGAGCAAAGAGCAAAGGCCAGGTCAATTAGCATTGGAGAGTTTTGCTCTGTTTCCAAAGGTAGAGTTCCCCCTCTCTCCACTTGCCCTGCAAACCCATCCTCCCCCTTTAATCAAACCACCAATTGCCATGTCATCAGTTTAATCACGGGCTTCCTTTGGAAAGGTTTGCTGCTGAGGAATTAGTTTCCAGGGTCCCTGAAGCCCTGTGAGCAGCCTCACCTCTGAAGCCAAAGAGAGAGCTCATTTGGAATTCAAAGGCTTACCTGCTTAGATCTCTGCTGCAAACCCCAGCGTGTCCTGCTAAGAAAACATTGCTCAGAAATAAAGTTCTGAGGGCTTGCCTGGCCCTGGTTAAGGTATTGAGTTCAGGTCTTATTTTTTAATCATGTTTAAAGAGAGGATCTCTTTTCATTCCTTGTAATAAGACTGGTCTTTCATTTTGAAAGGCAAACCAAGGCAAGAACAAAACAGAGTGTCATCAGTTTTATGGGCAGTTCATGGCTCACATGGACATATTTCAGAATTACAGCTATGAGAATGAGCATTTTTCTATTAGTGTGAATTAATTCCCAGGAAAATTTCCCCCTTCCATTGTCAAGGAGGAGGGAGTTAATCAAAATGATTTCATCTTGCTCCAAAGTAGTTTCTATCTGCGTTTTCATTGTTTTCTGGTTGTTTTGTTTGTTTGTTTGTTTTTAACCAGCATGAGCAGGTTTTAATACATTTGTTGTAGCCTCTGAAGACCTAGGTATCTGGGCATAAACTGATCTGGATTCTATTCTGTTTTGCAAATCCATACCCAAGGTGGTCCTCCTGAAAAGTGGTTGCAGACTTTTCATTTCAAATGACAATGAAGGAAACTAGAAGAATATAGATGGAGTTCTTAGAAAAAAATTTTAATGTTTATTTTCTGAGAGAGAAAGCAAGTGGGGGAGGAGCAGAGAGAGGGAAACATAGAATCTCAATCAGGCTCCATACTCGGAGCTGTCAGCACAGAGCCTGATGTGGGGCTCGAACCCATGAACCGTGAGATCATGACCTGAGCCAAAGTCGGGTGCTTAACCTACTAAGCCACCCAAGCGCCCCATAGATGGAATTCTTTTCTTTTTTTTAATTTTTCTTTTCTTTTTTTTTTTTTAATATGAAATGTATTGTCAAATGGTTTCTATACAATACCCAGTGCTCATCCCAACAGGTGCCCTCCTCAGGGAGTTCTTAATCCCAAGTGGATTTTTCAGCATTGGAGTAGGCAGGAGTTAAAAAAAAATCAACTCTGTTTGACTTATACATTTGTTATAAGATGAATATTGAATGCTTCAATGCTAGTTTTATCAGCCCATTTTCTCTGAAATAATATTGCAAGTATATTTCACTTCTTTCCTCCTTGACTCTCAAACATTCTGTAGGTTATGGATAGAAATGGTCCCCAGAGAAACAGAGAAAGGGACAGTGAACATTGCCAATTCTTCAGTGATGTTGGAAACTATTTGAATTTAGGATAGTGACATATGTATCCCTTCAACATATCTATTAGGCAATTTCCCAGGTTTTAAGTTGAATATGTGGCATTGGAATAGTGAGTTACCGTATAATAGTGCCTCTATTTTGAATTTCTTTATACAAAGGGAGAGAAACAGAGCCTTAAAAAGCACATATTTATATTATCACAGAAAAGGAAACAATTTCTATAAAACTGACTACTCACAAAATTTCTAAGTTGAAAAAGTTTTTGAAACATTTTGGTGAACTTTAATATTTTCATAGAGTTGGAGAAGACATCCTTCAAGGAGCAAGCACATGCATTTTAGATTCTCCCCCAAGAAAAAGACTTGCCGCTTTGCTTTGTTCTCTTGTTCTTGAACGAGAATCTAAGGGAACAACACATCTTTTTTTCTTCAAATCTCAATTGATCCAAGTTCACATTCAGTCTGTGGAATCCAGGAATGTATTTGTATTTTACCCAACCTGGATTGCAGTGAGCTTTTCTAAAACAAATTAGACCTTTGTCTCCCTTCTTCCCCCCGATCTGAAGGCATTGCTATGGGTTCTTGGATCATTCTTGTCTCCTGTTGGCCTCAAATGCTCTACATATAATTTTGGTGACTCCATCAACCACAGTAGTCTGTGACAGCATGGAGTTAATGGAGTTTGGGTGTTCTTTCACTAATAATTTATCCACTTTTACAATTTGGAGACATAATAATGAGAAAGACATGCCCTGACCTCTGTGCGTTTACATACTACCAGGCAACAATCTAATGAATCATTTTAACAAAATCATCTGAAAGAAGATCTGTAAGATGGCCATAAACAAAATGGCACAAGGATTCAAAAGGAAACCAATGTAATCAAGCGAATTAAGAATTAACACTTTAACTAGACATCATCTCATGGCAATTCTCAACGAAGATGCAATGGGCAAGATATTTCTGGAAATGGTGTAACTGTGAAGGGCTTGTTTCTTGGGGGAGATTATGGAGTTCCCATATATAAATTTCCTTCCCTGAAGTCATGAGAGACTACAACAAAGTCTTTCTACACAGAGCATCCTATTTTTTTTTCCTTTTGAGCTTTAATAACCATAAGTCAGGCAACAATCAAGTCTGAAGAAATAAGCAAGTAAAAAACCCTGTAGAATGGAACCAGGCTACTACACAACATAACTCCGAATGAGCAAGATGACCTTGGCTATGACTTCACCTGTTCACCTCAAGGCTCAATTCTGAGAAGACACTGTGGGGCAGGACAGACCCACATCTGCTTTTTCACCCTTGCTGATCCACAAACTGAAACAATGCTTATACCTTCCAGAATGTTCCCAGATTTTGCTGCAACCCTAGAATAAATATTCCAAGACAGCTTTGATTCTCTTGTAAATGTAGGTCTAATACATTTTTCCCCTGTAAGATGTGATTTATGGAACGTGAAACTGTATATTCCAAATTGTCCTTTTCTAACCATCTCCCTTATGCCTGAAATTAGACACCAAAAGAAATAACCCTTTAACTTAGAGAAATTCATTACTGTTCGATGTACATATGTCTTAAAACACATGCTCTATTAAGTCTTATTAGTCATTTACACCTCAATGTGAATTAGTTTAATTGCATATTTTACTCAAAGTAATATTTAATGAGAAGGAAAAGGAGGCAAGAAATAACATTTGTTAGGTTTAGGCAAGTAAGTACATTATTTCGAGTAATCTAATAACTTAGTGAAAGACGCATGATTACTGACAAGGACTCTGGAATTCAAACAGGCTAAATTATTATCTCAGGTTAACCCAACTAGAAAAAGTAGTATATATCCAGTTCTGTGTGAATACAAATTAAACACATTTGGAGGAGAGAAAAGTGGAGGAGGAAGAAAAAGGCAAGGAGAAGAGGAAGAAGAAGGAGCAGTGATTGGCGTTGCCAAATTTTTCTGCATATTCTATATATGTGCAAAGCACCCTGTTGTTAAGAGTGGTCTTATTGGACAAAATGACCTGGTTGAAATGATATTTCTACACAGTTGTACCGATGAACAACAGGGACGATCTCTGTATTGATAATAAATGATGTGATCCATACATCTGTATTGCATCTCTATTAAGGGATAAACTTGAGTAGCAAAGGCAAAACCAAACAGAGTAGCAGGTAACAAACAGCAACTACACAACTCATTTGACCTTACCATATTGGTCTCTCCTCTCCGGTTTATGAAGGAAAAGGAACACTCATAGGTTAGCGCTTCAGGGACGGTGAAGATGTGAGCATTGGTTGGATTCTGTTACTGAGAGGAGCTACAGGTGGGCGTGGCTCGTGTTTAGCATGCATCTACACTTGGTATGCACTGCTTGGAAATGAAACTGTTGAAAAATAGCTCTTAAAGGTAAACTTTGGGGAATATGTTTATAAACATTGTTTTACCGCTCACGGTCGTGTAGTGGAAAGACTACGTCAATATCATTGTAACCACTTAAACTGGCTTTTCCCAGAGTGTTGAGTGCGTCTGGTGGTATGGGAGATGATTTGGCTTTGGTATTTATATACATATAATAATATATATTTTAATATACATAATATATACTAATGAAGAAGTTTATTATTTTATTAAATAATACAACATGCCTTTGATTTGAAAGGAATATTAGATAAGGTGAGGCCAAGTTCATTTATGTATTGAATGTGTGAGCTGATTAAAATATATTAAGCTAGAAAAAATTATTAAGTTAATACTCATGTGGGTAGTATCCAGATGTAACAAAAATTATGATAGTGATACGTTAATGAAATTTGGAAAACACACACATTTGCACACGCCCACCAGGCAATAAACTATAGGAGACCAAGTCAGCAAACTTAGAGGCCTTGGTCTTGTTCATATCTTCAGTCCCTTGTGAAAAGTGTAGCACATAGTAGGTGTTCACTAAATATGGAATAAATCAATAATAAATGAAATTTATTTAAAAAATTAAGTTTATTTACTTTGAGAGAGAGAGCATGCACATACGTGTGAGTGTGTAGGGGAGGGATGGAGAGAGAGGCAGAGAGAGAATGCCAAGTAGGCTCTGTGTGTTGTCAGTGCAGAACCTGACGTGGGGCTCAAAGCCATGAACCTGAGACGGAATCAAGAGTCCAATGCTTAAGTGACTGAGCCACCTCGATGCCCCCTAATATGAAATTTTAAAAGCTATATTTACCTATACTGTGAGTTTGGGGAAATTATTCCTTCTGAACCGCCAGGTACTCATCTAATAAAAAGAAAATGATAATAGTTATCATCCTCCAATCCCACAAGGCTATTGTAAAATGTAAATACAATGATACAAACATAAGGGCTTTGTAAACCGCTGAATATCACACAAATTCAAGGTAATTTTACATTAAGTTCCTAATCCTCGTGTCATAGATTGGTAACATAGGTGAATGAATTACCATTTTCCTTAGTGTTAGAAACCATGCATGTATCATGAAAGAGTTTAGTGCTCTTAGGGCATATTGAACATTTTCTTCCAAGTGCTGCAAGAAATAGAAATATGTGATACAGTTGTGCTTCTCATACCCTGGTCTGGTGACCAGTGCTTGTTCTTGGTGTTTTACCAAACCCATAAATAGTTGGACAGTTTTAGAGGAAAGAGAACGTAAATAACTTTATGTACACGTATGCATATGTGTATGTACAGATATGAAATACATGATTTAGCTTTGAACATTAGAAGTCTTTCAGGGCTCTTAATAATTGTCATCATGAAAATCTGCCCATATACCACCAGGATTGTCTTGAACAGTTGGCCTTGGTGCAATACATGAAAAATGGCCACTAATATATTTTGCCATTCTTCCCAGCAAGAAGTAAATTCTAGGGTGCCCGAGTGGCTCAGTTGGTTGAGCCTCTGACTCTTGACTGGCTCAGGTCATGATCTCAGGGTTCATAAGACTGAGCCCTGCATCAGACCCTGCACTGACAGTACTGAGCCTGCTTGGGATTCTCTCTCTCTCTCTCTCTCTCTCTCTCTCTCTCTCTCTTTCTGCCTCTCCCCTGCTCACACACTCTCTTTCTCAAAATAAATCAATAAAGAGTAAAAAAAAAATGGATTCTAATTCATCTTCCCTTGAAACAGAAAGGGAGATAGTGAATACTTCTGACCAACAGAATAGGAAGGAGGTGACACTTAGCCAGTTTTTGGGTTCAGGCCTTAGGGGACCTGTTTCTACAGCCTGTTCCCAAGAGCACACTTTCTCTGGGAGCCCCGAACCACCAGGTCAGAGCTCTGATTCCCTTGAGACTGTCATTCTAGAGAGACCACTTGTAAATCTTCTGGTACGGAGTTGAGTTGGGCCCAGAATCCCTGACAAAGCCCCAGATGCAAGGGGGAAATTGTCTTGGCCTTTCCAGACTGCGCTATCTGCCAGCTGAATATTGAGGACGTTCTTCAACAACACAGGGACTGAGAGGTGTCCAGCCCTTCTTGATTCTTGACCCGTCAAACTGTGAAATATAATTGAGAGGTGGTTTTATGAAGTACTGGGTGTAGTCTGCTTTACCGTAATAGATAACCAGAACACTTTCTTTCACCTCAGCCATAATAGCTCCACATAATTTGTGTGTTCTGTATAGTTGCTGAAGTTTTCTGTTTCATGTTTCTTAAATCCTCAATTCACACATACAAAATAATGGCTCCCTGAAAAATAAAAGCAGTAAAATAGTTCTTTTAATGGAAATCTTATAACTTCAAAAATAGCAATGTGAATATTGATGAAAATTTCAGTAGGGGCATGGGATACATTTTTTTTAATGTATGGGATCAAATGCGGTGGGCTTTATATTTTATTTTATTATTACTTTTTATTAAGTAGGCTTTCACGCTCAGCATGGAGTCCAGCATGGGGCTTGAACTCACAGCCCTGAGATCAAGACCTGAGCTGAGGTGAAGAGTTGGACGCTTCACTGCCTGAGCCACCCAGGTGCCCCGAGGCTGTGTGACTTTTAACTGAAAAAAAAAAAAAGTACAATTGAAAAAATATACACATAAATATTGAAAACTTCAGACAAGTTTATCTGCTGTTAAGAAATTCGGTGAAAAGTTTGCATAAGATTTAGGGAGTCCGTGTCATTTTCACGCAAAGGAAAGTAACCTCTAGGAATCCAAATTACTTTAAAAACATTTTTTTAATGTTTATTTATTTTTGAGAGAGAGACAGAGCACAAGCAGGGGAGGGGCAGAGAGAGATGGAGACACAGAATCAGAAGCAGGATCCAGGCTCTGAGCTGTCAGCACAGAGCCCGACATGGGGCTCGAGCTCACAGACCACGAGATCTTGACCTGAGCCCAAGTCAGACACTCAACCGACTGAGCCACCCAGGTGCCCCTCCAAATGACTTTTTTCTAACAAGTACAAAACAGTTTTCAAGTAAAACTTGATGTCAACAAGGCACCGTTCAAAACTGTTCTTTCCTGGCAAAAATGAGGTATAACTCACATTAAAAGAAGCTTGTAAAATCAGCTGACAAAACTAACAAATATTATGCTCTGACACTTATCCCTAAAATTCCTTTGCAAGTGACACTAATGAATATTGCATGTCATATGGAGAAGAAATCCAGTTACTAATGTGTGCATTTCTGCCAATAGAGATTTGTCGTGAAGTTTGGATAAAGTCAGAAGGTGAATCAGTTAGTGTGTCATGAGAGGTTCACACATAAAAGATATGCTCCACAGCTTTCTGTTCTTTTTATCACTGAAAGCACAACCTATGGAGGAAAACACTTTTGGTTTGCTTTATAATTATCTGATAAGCCATGATGTAGACTACTACTACCGGTCCATCAGGCTTGGCACGGATCATGTGGGTTGTGTACCCACTCTGTGTGTAGGGAGAAGGGTACTCCTACAAGAGTAAACCTCAGGAAATGCGGTGGCCAGCGATTTGCTTTATTCAGCATGCAGACGAACCCTGAACATTGGGAAGAGCGTCAGTTCTTAACTGTTGGGAGTTAATGCTTTCACCATGTTGCTTGAAGCAGCATATCAATTTTGCCATGCTGACCATCTAGAGAATGGCAATCACACATGAGTTTAAAATCTAAGAGGAGATTCAAAATATTGATCATTAGTTCTGAAATTCCAAGACTGTTTTTATTATTCCAAGTGGCTTGGTCAAGGGGCGATACATTCACATCTTGACTTATCTGAATGTATCACTTCACAAGCACCACAAAACACATTTTTTCAGTTGTTTAAAAAACATTTTTTTGAGAATAGTTGACATACATGTTACTCTGCCTCCCCTCTGGCAACTATTTGTTTGTACTCTGTATTTATAGGTCTGATTCTGCTTTTTGTTTGTTTACTTATTCGTTTGTTTTTTTAGATTCCACATATAAGTGAAATTATACGGTATTTGTCTTTCTCAGCCTGAGTCATTTCACTTAGCATAATACCCTTTAGGTCCATCTATATTGTCTCAAATGGCACAATCTCATCCTTTTTTATGGTTAAGTTATATTCCATTGTGTGTGTGTGTGTGTGTGTGTGTGTGTATAATATTCTTATTTATCCATTCATCTATCAATGGATACTTAGGTTACTTCCATATTTTGCTCTAATAATAAATACTGCAATCAACATAGGGGTGAATATATCTTTTCAAATTAGTGTTTTCATTCCTTGGGTAAATACCCAGTAGTGGAATTATTGGATCATAATATATCTGTTTTTAATTTTTTTGAGGAACCTCCATACTGTCTTTCACAATGGCTGTACCAATTTGCATTCCCACCAACAGTGCATGAGTGTTCCTTTTTCTCCATATCCTCTCCAACACTTGTTATTTCTTATCTTTTTTTATTTTAGCCATTCTGACATGTGTGAGATGATATCTCATTGTGGTTTTGATTTGCATTTTCCTGATGATGAGTGATGTTGACAATCTATTCATGTGTCTTTTGGCCATCTGTAAGTATGTCTTCTTTGGAAGAATATCTAGCCGGGTCCTCTGTTTACTTTTTAATTGGATTAGTTTGGTTTTTTGTTTTTGTTTTTGTTTTGTTTTGTTTTGGCATTGAGTTGTATAAGTTTTTTTTTAATATATTTTGTATTTTAACCCTTTATCAGATATATCATTTGCAAATATCTTCTCCCATTCAGTAGGTTGCTTCTTTGTTTTGTTCATTGTTTCCTTTGTTGTGCAAAAGCTTTTCATTTTGATGTAGTCACAGTAGTTGGTTTTTCCTTTTTTTTCTCTTGCCTCAGGAGACTTATCTAGAAAAATGTTGCTATGGCCCATGTCAGAGAAATTACTGCCTGTACTCTCTTCTAGGATATTTAAGGTTCCAGGTATCCCATTTAGGTCTTTAGTTGGTTTTGAACTTATTTTGGTGAATGGTGTAAGAAAGTGGTCGAGTTCCTTTCTCTCGCATGTAGCCGTCCAGTCTTCTTATCACCATTTATTGAAGAGACTGTCTTTTCCCCTTGTATATTTTTACCTTCTCTGTTGTGGGTTAATTGACCATATAAGCATGAGTTTATTTCAGGCCTCTGTTCTGTTGATCTGTGTGTCAATTTTTGTGCCATTACCGCAATGTTCTGATGACTACAGCTTTGTGGTATACCCTGAAATTTGGAATTTTGATATTTCCAGCTTTGTTTTTCTTTTACAAGATTGCTTTGGCCATATGGGGTCTTTTATGATACTATATAAATTTGAGTATTATTTGCTCTAGTTTTGTGGAAAATGCTGTTGGTATTTTGATAGGGATTGCATTCAATCTATATGTTACATTGGTTAGTATGGACAGTTTAATAATATTATCTCTTCCATTCTATGAACATGGAGTATCTTTCCATTTGTTTGTGTCATCTTCTGCTTCTTTCATTCATGAGCAAAATGTTTAATTTTAAGGCAATGTGCATGGATTTAAAAAGACTTAATTTGAATCATTTTAAAAATAACTGAGAGTTGAGACTTATCCCCGAATTGATGATTTTATGTAGGCATTAGAGAAAAAAATATATATATCAGTAATAAAGTAGAGATATCACCTTACAGTTTCCTTCTAAACTGAAACATTCAAAATTCTTTCTTTTGAACGTAAATGCTTGTGGTTTTGCCCTCTAATAAGGGCACTGAAGATAGACTTTGGGGAGAAATTGCTTTGAAATTCAAAGTCCATTTAAAAACCAAATATTCAGAATTATCCATCAGAGTTACCCAAGCTGGTTTCCATTCCAATATCCTATAATTATAGGTTTTTAAATAGGAGTAAACAAACTAGATTTTTATCTGACCAATGTATTCTATTCATTATTGAACCATATGCATAGTAGATTATTTGGTGAAAGTTTATAAACTGTATCACCCTTTTAGTAAAACAAAAGTATTTTTATTAAAAGTAAGTCCACTGATAATTGGGAAAGTCCACTGATTATTCTCTTTTCCTAAGAGAAAAGATAACTTATGAGTGATTGCCAAAGGTTAAGTCTTGGGGGAAGGCTCTAAATACCAAGGGCAGCATGAGGAGGTCTTAGGGGTATTGAAAATGCTCTGTACACTGTTGTAATGATTACCAAAATCTACACGTGTCTAAAAACTCATGGAATTATATGCCAAGACAGGGTGAATTTCATTATTTGTAAATTAAAAAAAATAAAATGAGGGACGCCTGGGTGGCTCATTCAGTTAAGCATCTGACTTCAGCTCAGGTCACGATCTCACTGTCCATGAGTTCGAGCCCCGTGTCAAGCTCTGTGCTGACAGCTCGGAGGCTGGAAGCCTGCTTCAGATTCTGTGTCTCCCTCTCTCTCTGCCTCTCCCTTGCTCGTACTCCAACTCTCTCTTTCTCTCTCTCTCTCTCTCAAAAATAAGTAAATCTTAAAAAATTTTAAATTAAAAAATGGTTAAAATGCTAAATCTTAAGTGTATTCTACCACAATACAATACAAAAGACATGAGAACAGCATAAGCAAAGAACACACCTAAATAGGAGTCTCAGGCATTATGGGAATTTCTATTCTTTACGAGAATTTACTCAGGGTGTACCCACTATCATGCCCTGTTTGGCAGGAGGAATCTGCCATATCTTAAAAACCTTCCAAAAAATCATCTTTATTTTTATCCTCCCCTCTGCAGAAGAGACCTCTGAATGCCCAGACAACACTTCTATCAGGTACAACAATAAATTTGCCACCAAGTCGGGCATGTCCCCCAGGCCTAGTGTCCTGGTAGCAAGGCCCGAAATGTCTTGCTCTGCCAGTGTTGTGCAAGATCTTTTTTCCAGATCTTTGCTGCACATTCAGAAACCTCATTGTGCTGTGTCTGTGTTGCATGACCTAGAAATTTTCCTTTTTTATTTTTTTTTTAATTTTTTTTTTAACGTTTATTTATTTTTGAGACAGAGAGAGACAGAGCATGAACGGGGAAGGGGCAGAGAGAGAGGGAGACACAGAATCGGAAGCAGGCTCCGGGCTCTGAGCCATCAGCACAGAGCCTGACGCGGGGCTCGAACTCATGGACCGCGAGATCGTGACCTGAGCCGAAGTTGGACGCTCAACCGACTGAGCCACCCAGGAGCCCCTATTTTTATTTTTTTAAATGTAAGTTTGTCCATAGTCAGGCCTGGTTATATCTTCAGTAAAATAAAACAACCACAGCAGAATTAGTTTCTTCTCCTTCCTGGAATTTTCTTCTATGTGAAGGGATCTTCATATTATAACGTTCAAGGTTCCTCATTGTCTCCTCACTCCTCTCCAAGAGAAGTAACTTAATCAGTTTATTGTGTTTGGAAAGTAGTGAGGAATGCATAGCCAGCCTCTTCCTACTTCCTTCCTCTGAGAAGCAGCCTTGCTCACACAGATTATGCACTGTCTTCTGTTCCTCCTTATTGTACATTCTCTAGGGATCTGCCTCAATGCGGGGAGATGCCTGAGATTGAGTGAATGTGTCTAGTTTCAGGTTTAACATTAGGCAGCATGGTATGTATGACCAACATTCTCCCATTTCAGCTTTTTCAGTAAATAAGGGCAAGATTTTGTCCTCGCCCTAACCCCCTTTCCTCACTCTATTTGTTTCATTTTCCCAGCTAGTTTCAAATGTAGGTAGACAAGCAGGATGCTTTCACGAACTCACTGAAAAATCCCGACATTTGCCACATAGATTGATGAGTTTGAAAAAGAGGGAATGAGGAAAAGGTGGGAGACCATAATATGTGAGGAGTAATTGAGGTTTTTTGCAGACCCAGAGTAGGTAGGTTGAGGTTTGGAAATGCTTTATTAAAATGTATTGGGGGGCACCTGTGTGGCTCAGTTGTTGAGCGTTCAACGTTGGCTCAGGTCATGATCTCATGACGTATGAGTTTGAGTCAGTGCAGAACCTACTGTCAGTGCAGAACCTGCTTCGGATCCTCTGTCTCCTTCTCTCTCTGCACCTCCCCCACTCATGCTCTCTCTCTCTCTCTCTCTCTCTCAAAAATAAATAAATAAATAAATAAATAAATAAATAAATAAATAAATAATTTTTAAAAATACAATACATTGGATATTCAGTAGGTGATGTGCAGGACTTGCCCTTTGTGTATAAAGGCACACAGACATCAGGGAAAGTACAGGCCTCAGTAAGAGCGACAGTGTTAGCAAAGGTTAGGTCCTACTGAACAGTGAGCCAGCCTTAGCAAAGGACTGAGCATCAGCAAAGATTGAAGAGTGATTATCTCAGCCCAAATCCAGGCAACAGGCCTTGGGAGACTTACCCAAACCAGCTGGCCCCTGACCGTACCAGCAAAGACTCAGCCGTGTGCTGAGGCAGTCTGGCTGCTGTGGGTGGGGCAGCCTGGCCTCACAAGGTTTTGCAGGAAATGAGATCCCCACTTTCTTGTTCACCATTCACAGAGGTCTCTGTAGGCAGGCTCAGACACACAAGTTTTCAATCACACAGAAAAGAGTTTTGCTGGTTTCTTTTCACTGTGGCGGATGGGCAATTTTTGCTGCTTTTAAACAGTAAAGCAGGTGATTTCTACAGAACTCTAGTGAGGCTCTAGCTGTAAATTGCTAATGCCAAATAAAGTGTCAATGAGTGAAATGACAAGATGCTTTGGTGTTTTGCATTTTCAAATAAGCGACAAGAGTAGCGAGCAGTAGCAGCAGATGTGGGTGGTGGGGAATTGGTGAAAAAAAATGTTGATAGTTGTTGAAGCAAGGAGTTGGATGGATGGGAGGTAACTGCAAGACTCTCTCAACTTTTGTGCATTTTAAAGTCAGGCCTAAGTAGGCGGTACTAGGTCTTGTGTCTAAAGGGCCAAAGAGAATATTGTGGACAGTCCACTTGAATTCGAATGGTTTGTCTACAGAGTCTCAAGTTTGATGCCTGTAGGTTAAGTTCCTGAGACTTACAGTGAGGAAATGGCTATTTACTAATAATATATAAATCTATCACTAGAGTCCACCCTCAATATGTCACTCGGTTGACAAAACCATGGTGCTCAGAGAAGAAATTAAAATTTGTGAATATGCTGAATGGAAAAAGAAAGACACCTGAAATAATTGTCTCATCTTGGATGGGCTTCACTGGTCAATGCAACTGGACATAATTGGGAATATTAAGATATGAATTAAGTTTTTAGGTTTGAATCTGGTGTTAACCTAACAAATATATTTTTGTGGCCTATTTTTGAGTCTTTGGGGGAAAAAATGACCCTGCACACCAGTGGCATCAGGAAAGTACCCAAAGGATCTGTACTTGCTTTGTGGTGGGACTGGGCGGTGGGCAGAGGGGGCATAGGGGACACCTTCATAAAACCAGGAGCAGGCCTGTTCTCATAGACAGAGCCCCTCTCTTCCCAAAGAGGAAGAGCCATATCTTAGTTGATCATGAACTTCTTGGTTAAAATGAATGGGTTAAAAGAACAAATAGTGAATTATTTAGAGGGAGTGGGGGAATGCTACTTCTTTCCCGGGTTTAGGGCCTGCTTTCATATGGAAAGTGCTCCATTAGGACAGCCCTATCCACTAGGACACCTCTATCCATCTCTTTGTTCATCATTCCTTCCTTCACATGGAGGAGAGAGATAATCCCTTCAACAGGTTAGAAGAAGAACCTGGACACGAGTAGCTATGAAGTCATTAAGGCCATTCTTACCTATCAGATACATGATAGAGCTGCATCTCTCTTCACAAATGAGCTTCGGCTATTATTGACTCCTTTCTTCTTCCACAAGGACTAGATAGAGCCTGTTCCAGCAGCCAGGAGGATGATGTTGGGTAGAGCTCCCAAATAACCCTTGATGGTCATGTTGCCAGAGCCTCTGTAACTTGGAAAGGTTTGCTGTTAGGCTACCACACAGCCTATTTTAATTGAAGTGGAAATTAGTTCCTAGAAATGTTCCCATCAAAAACTAAACTACGTAGCATTGCCTTATTAAAGCCCAGGTAATGAAGAGTGGGGCACCTAATATTGAAGTTTGGAAATATTGTGAACCATTTTATTCAGTGGCAGAGTATTTGGTAAAAAGCATTGCCTGCAATAACTCAAAAGGCAGATAATGTATCCAACGAGCTTATAGGTCATAGGGAGGAGGTTAGAAAAAAAGAACATTAGTACCACATGCTGCTTACTGTTTATTGCATTTGAAAAGGTACTACAATCTCAGAACAGAGGGGCTAGTTTGCAAGAAACTGTGAAAATACAGACGGGCCATGTAGGATTAGAAAGGGCCATTACTTCTTTCTTCAAAAGGCAAACTATAAGTCATAGGAACTCCTTGAGTAGCAAAGCTGAAGGACTGAGAAAACTCAGCCCCGTTAGGAAAAAATCAAGGATTTTAGTCATCACAACTTGTTAAAACTTGAAAATAAATAGATTAATGTAGCATCCAGTAAATCCTTTCAGCTAGACAATGTGGTTCAGGGAATTGAGGTTGAAGATGTGGTTCTGACCATAGAACTTGATAAGCTCCAAGTACTTATTGGTAAGTCCAGACAGAGAGGCATGCCTTTGGGAAAACAAAACAAAACAAAACAAAACTGCAATCTTGACTATTGGTGTGTGGATCTGCCTAGAATCAAATAGAAAAAAATATCTTTGTTTTGAGAATTGTACAGTCTGGTAAACTATGAAACAATACTAAAACAATTGCTGACTCTTTCAGACTTATAAAAAAAATATCCTTGAAACCCTAGCCTCCCATGAGCAGGAAGTAAGCTGAAAAAGAAGCTCTGCATCTCAAGAGGGAATGTTCTCCAATGTTCTCTTCAGATGTGGTCAAGGAGAATAATAAAGAAGATCTTTCCAAAAGGCAGAGCCAATTGCCATAGAGATTTCTGGATCGTGAGGTCTTTTCCAGGAATCAGAGTTAAAGTATAATCAAGGAACATTACCTCCATCAGGAAAATGGGCCCACCTAGCATCTGCTTAGAATCACTGTGAACCAGTGATACAGAATGTCTTCTATCCTTGAGTTTACCCTTTTCTGAATGGCAATGCTAGGCTGTCCTGTTATGTTTCATGTTTCATGGTTTCATGAAACCATGTTTCATGGTTGTATGGTGTATATACAGGTGGAGGACGTGAGGCTGTGGGGAAATAACTTATCTTTGTACTTCATAGGTGTCTGGAGCAAGAAGAGTCCTATCTGGACCAATACAAATGTTTCTCACCTCATCCTTTGATGCAGAAACTTCCATTCCACCCACAGATCCTAGACTTGACTGATTCTTTGACTAATAGGGACTTTGGGTTGCCTCCCTAGGGAAAGAAGTGAGTCTACTTTTGTGTATAAAGGATAGTGAACCAAATATTTGGTGGCAGGAGCAAACTACAAGTTTTTGGGGGCTGTTCACAAATATGCTGCTGCTCTTTTCATTCCCTGAACGTAGCAGGACTGAATTTCCCTACTTACGTAGGTTTCATTTGACCATATGGCTTGTTTTTCTGAATCTAATGTGGGAAGTTAGTCACTTCCACTAACAAGTTTAACAAGCAGTGGGCTTCACCAAGCCCTTCTCACCATCGACACAGATATTACCAGTGGTCCAGATATTGGCTACTCCATCAGCTTGGGTCTGGGAGTGAGTTGCACCTGTAGCATACCCCTAAGGCTGCCTAAACTAGAAATGTGTGTGGGCTGGAAATAAACTTGGCCTAGCCTGCTGATACAATATCCCTGGCCATTTCTCTCCCCTTCTTTTTGGGAGCAAACCTGCCCACAGAGGGTACACGTTGTGCTCCTGATTACCACACATCTTACAGATTCAGTGATGCCTGGAACTCATGTATTCGAAAGCTCACTGCTGGAGCTCCTGGGTGGCTCAGTCTGCTGAGCGTCCTACTTTGGCTCAGGTCATGATCTGACAGTTCTTGTGTTCTAGCCCCGTTTTGGGCTCTGTGCTGACAGCTCAGAGCCTGGAGCCTGCTTTGGATTCTGTGTCTCCCTCTCTCCCTGCCCTTCTCCTGCTCTAGATCTCTCTCTGTCTCTCAAAAATAAACATTTTTTTTTTTAAAAGCTCACTGCCTACAGATGTAAGTTAAATCTTCCAACTTTGCCTTTATAAGTAATACAGATGATTTGGCCCTAATCCATGAATTCTTTGTCTTATTCTCCATTGTTTCAAAATTCAGGTGTAAAAGAGGAGGGTTGAATTGGGACACATCAAATGCAATGTTTCCTAAGCAACATTTGCTTTGCCAGGCACTATTCTAAGGGCTTTATGTATAGTATCTTACTTAATCTTCACAACTATGTTATGAAGGAAGTTTTATTCCTCCCATACCCATACAGCCCTTACCGATATTCTTAATATTAACAATCCTTACAGAGGAGGAAATGGAAATACAGAGAAGTTAATTACCTTGTCCAATAAATTTATTTCATTTCTTTTATCTTTATGACTACCTATTTTATTAGACAAGAGGGGATACTATCAAAAGTGAAAGACACATTATTCTTTTTATTTGTACAACCCTGTGAGATTTTTTGGTTGCAAAATTTTAAAATTCTGCATTATGCTTTCAGGAGAAAAGGATTTAGGATCTTTGGGAATAAGTCAGCATTGTTCCCCAAATAAGTAATTTACTAAAAAAGAATTCCAAGAAAGTAAAGGAATCTGAGAATTTATTTTAAAAAATGTACTCATTAAGAGGCCATCAGAACAGAAAAATGAGAAACTCTGGAACACTTCATATTGTCTATTATAGTCAGTATGCAGTGAAAATTTGATTTCACTTTGTAAGATACCGAGTCTTTCGATTACACTTTGAAAAATCTTTGAATCTCCTTGTTGATATGCATAGATACAGATATCGGATATATAGTTGATTAAGAATTTAAGACCACTTAAGCCCTCAAAACAATCATGCATTATCACATTTTCATATAAAAGAGTTTTAGCCACCAGCCTGTTCTCTAAGCATATACATTTACAACCTTATTTGTAACCTTCTTTCCTAGTATAAATTTACCTTGAATTGGTCTGGAGCCAGAATTTCTGACAGGTGGAGTCAAGCAACTAATGAAGTTAGTGCTTCAGCTGCTTTTGCTCCTCGGGATATAACCCCATTAAGTTATGTTAGATGGAGGGAGAGTCTTCAGCATAAAAGGGTTATGAAAAGAAATGCAATTAAGTAGGTGGGTGGAAGCTCAATATACTGGAAGTTCTTAATGTTGGAAATTTCCATTGTTTATACAATTTTGTCCTAGAACTTTCTAAATAATAAATCTTTAAGTACCTTCTTAAATTGTTAATCAGAATAATACCCTTGATCCTGACCCCTTTTCCATCAAAATATGCTTGATGAAACAGACATGAAGATAGACCAAATAGTTTTATAATAGACCATTATATATTTGATACCGTCTCATTAGCATTATTATAAATCTTTTAAAGGTCAAGAGGTCTCATGTATTTTAGCTCTAAAATGTTATATGATATATGTCAGTCATTTAATTTTTCAAGAATGAAGGTATAAATATTAAAGGACCCCACCATTAAATAGCATATTCAAGGAAAATTTTTTTTCTGATAATTCAGAAATAATTCACCTAGGCATATTTATAATTCTATTTCAGTTTATTTCCAGTATTTAAAGGTCATATAGATTAGTGATCTGAGGGTAGGTCAAGAAAGAAGCCATTGGTAATCCCTCCTGTTTGTATGGTGTCTTCATTTTTCCAAAGATATTTTATGTACATTAGTTTGTTTGATCCTTCATATAATAATCTGAGTTAGGTATTTGCTGTCTTCATTTTTTTTTAAGAGACAGAGAGGGTGCAAGTGAGTGAGGGGGCAGAGGGGGGAGGAAGAGAAGCAGGGCTCACCTGGGGCTCATGTTTTTACCCAAAGTGGGGCACGAGCTCATCCATTATGGGGCTTGAACTCACCAACTGTGAGACCATGACCTGAGCTGACATCAGACGCTTACCAACTGAACCACCCAGGTGCCCTGTCTCCACTTTTAATACGAGAATATCCAGGCCCAAAATTGTGTCCAAATCACACAGGGCTCAGTCTCAAAATGAAGTCTTCTGCTTCCAAGTCCAGGGTATGGGTCAGAAGATCACTGTTCCGTGTTTAGTTGTAATATGTGTTTAGAAAACTCAATGTGTATTTATGTTTGTTTGACTTTAACTAGAGGCCTGATGTTTGTTTTTTCTGTGTTCACAGAGGAGAGAAGAATCACTACCACAACTTAATTTAAAACTGCACATTTTAGCTATGCATAGTTCATGTGGAGTGATTGCTAGGATACATTGAAATCAATATACTTTCAACCACATAACACAGAAGACTCCATGCTAAGGTTAAAAAAATAATAATCATTGTCCTTTCTTATTTATTCATCCAGGTGAATGTCTCCATGTTTCATGACTGCAGCTCACAGAATGGGCATTATTGTGTTCAAACACCAATGGTACAAGCCCCCGACAAAATTCTGCACACTTGTGCTTCATTGCTGGCATTCTAAACTCTTTGCCATGACCTATGCCAAACTCAGTAACTTTTTACCTTATACAAATAGAGAACTGTTGGTTGCAGTGAGCTGTTTTAATCCTCACTTAAAAGTGAGGCCAGATTTCCAACTCAGCTCATATTAAATGCGATGTTCATCTCTGGCCCTTTGACAGAGCAGTAGCTATGCAGCATTCCGTTTCAGAGATGCCTGTCAATGCAGCAATGGGTGGACTCACACTTTCTGTGCATTTATCACTTTAAGATGGAGATGAAAATGCTCTGGGTAAATGTAAGTTATTATCAACCATTTACAGGATTAAGGACTTCCCCAATACAGGCTGATGCCAGATACGTTATTAGCTCTGAAGAAGCCATTACAGTTTATGGTGTCAATGATCTGATGAGAGCATATAATAGGGACATCATCTCTGTGACCCAGCAAATATCATTCATACCTTCGATGAGATGGAATAAAAGACATTAAACTTATGGGATATCTTAAGTTACAAAAAGAATGGTAGGAGAATGTTGGGTGACCTTGTGAATCAAGTCTGTCATTGTTTCCAGGGACAGTAATAAAGGCTAAAATGGCAGATATATCCATTTATGTGTGAAGCCTTTCCAAAATATCTGGGGAACTGCATAGATAATTAAAATAATCGTAAACCATTGTATGGTAGAAACCAACCACAGCATTAATAATCACAGAAAACAGAATTTCTGCAAATCCCTGGGCTAACTATCCAGCCATCGTTTCTTTTTGTTTTGAGTCATACTGCAAAATATAGCCCTTTACTTCTCCAGTTCCCCGTTGCAGAAGATTAAATATACAAACAGCCATTTTGCATAATGTAAGTTTGAAGTTTATTTGTATATGAGTTTATGTATGTTTACTAAACACCCTCTCCATACTTCTATTCCCATGCATCTATCCATGCACCAAACAGAATTCACTGAGGCAGGGCTGACTGGGGAGGATTCATTGTATCTTTGCCTCAGCCATGTTTATTTTCTCTCCTTTTCTCCCACCAGCTTTCTTTTCACTGCTATGAATGTCATGCTGATTTCACTTTTGGGAATCAGTTTTGCATTTCTCTTGATCTGTTTGAGCTGTATCTCGGTAGACACCAGAAGGGAGTCAGAATTTATATACTTAAGCAGTGGGGCACCTGGGAGGCTCAGTTGGTTAAGTGTCAGACTCTTAATTTCAGCTCAGGTCATATCTCACTGTTCCTGAGTTCAAGCCTCACGTCCAGCTCTGCACTGACTGCACGGAGCCTCCTTGGGATTCTGTCTCTCGTTCTTTCTGCCCCTCCCCTGCTCACATGCTCATGCTCTCTCTCTCTCAAAATGAATAAACATTTAAAAAACATATACTTAAGTAGCAACACCAATAGGGAAATTAGGTCTTAGTGTAAGTGAGAAGCAATTTGGAAGAAATGTAGGGGGGAAATGTCCCTTCTATAGCTACATGTTTCCTACTTCATTTGTATTTATTTCAATAGGAGAAGGAACTATATAGTATGAAATGCCCTTTCAGAGCAAATATGCTGTCTAAATGGGGCAGGGTCATATGCATTCTAAATAGTAAGCTGGGACAAGAATCATTATATTATCTGTCAAATGACAATGGTAATGCTCTGCCCAATCAGATGGTATTTATTATTATCATCATAATATTTGTGCCCCCTGGACTACCAAAACTTTACATTTTTGTAGATTATAAATACTTTTTTATGTATAAATTCAGAATCTCAAAACATCTATGTCAGGTAGATAGAAGTTATTTTCTGTATCTTACACATACAAATATCAGGACACAGAGATATCATGTTATTTGTCCATGGTCACATAGTTTGTAAGTGGTGGAGAAGAGATTTGAACCCTCATTTTTCCTAGAGCCCAAACTTGTCACTACTCTCTGACACTGCCTCCAAAGACAGTGCATGGTAAGGACCTGGTTAAAGAGTCAGATGTTACTTGAAAATGCTGTCTCTCATGCAGGGCATCTGAATGAGCCGTTCTGGCCTTCACCTAGGATCCTGAGTGCTACAGAAGCTAACACCTCGATCATTAAGAATATTCTGGAAATAGAGAATTTTGATTATTTTAAGGGAAAAGGTAAGTTATGGGAGGAGCTAAGAGGTTATGAATGACAAAAGGGTAAAACCAAGTAATAGTCCATTGAAAAAAGTTTGGATGCTCATTATATGATCACATTCTACTAGTTCCGTACCCTCATAAGTTTCTGTCACTCCATAAAGCACTCGTGACCGCTAAGAGGTGGGAAAATTGCCGTGTTCCCAGGTACATTTTCCTATTAGGGAATGCTGGTAGCGGTGGGGTGGGAATCTTGGCACCTGGGAGAACATTTGTAACCTTGATATATCAGTGCTATAGAATGTTCTTCCATCAGTACCTGTCCTGTAAGGTTTGTGTGTATGTGCACATACATACACAGGCATATCAGTGGTAGGATAGAGTTCCTCTACACTCCCTTCCACACTCCTTCCAGCAACTTGATTTGAAAACTCAGTACTGCTTCCGTGTATGGGGCAGAGTTGGCTAATAAAAGTTATGATCCTTGGTTAGGCAGAGAGGAGTCCAGGAAGTGGCTGAAAGTGGAAACTTATTAAAGCAAAAAGGAGATGATCCTGCTAATTGATAGAAAGCAAACCAAATTCCAAATCTACGTGCCCGTTAAGTCCCATTTTATCCATAATCTCTTAATCACGGCCAAGGAGTTCTTCTCTTACCCACATCTCCTATAATTAGTATCTGGGCAAGAAGCAGGTCTCTACTCTCTCTGTCTCTCTCGCTCTGTCTGTTTAAAATGTTTTTAATTTTAGGGGTTCTGGGGTGGCCCAGTCAACTGAGCATCTGATTCTTGGTTTTGGCTTAGGTCATAATCTCATGGTTTATGGGGTCGAGCCCTGCATCTATCAGTGCGGAGTCTGCTTGGGATTCTCTGTCTCTGTCTCTCCCTCAAAATAAATAAACACAAAATTTTAATATAGAATAAGTTTATATCTACAGAAACGTTGCAAACATAGTGATGCGAAGTTTAGTATACTTGCCACCTAGTTTCCCCTATTGCTAACTTATTATGATAAATTTGTCACGAAAAAGCAATCAACACTGGTATGCTACTATTAACTGAATTTTACACTGCATTCTGGTTCCACTAGTTTTTCCCTAATGTCATTTTTCTGCCCTAAGATCCCATCCAGGTTATGACTTAGCACTTAGCCATCATGTCTTCTTAATTTTGTCTGGTCTAGGACAGTTTTGAGGAGTAATGATGGGCTGTTTTATGGAATGTTTGTTAATTTGGATTTAGTGGATGTTTCCTTATATTTATATTGGGGTTATGGGGTTTTGGAAGGAAGACTACGGAAGTGAAGTGCCACAGCCATCACATCGTATTAGGTCTACATGTTACCAGGGTGACTCCTCACTGATGATGTGAACTTTCACCTGGCCCAGAGAGTGCCCGTTTTCTCCCTGTAAAGATACTTTCCCCCTTTTACTCTTTGAAAGAAAGTCACTTGGCATAGCTCAAACTTGGGAAAGAATAGTAAAAGCTCCACTTCCTGGATATTAGAGTATCTATATAAATTATTTGCAATTCTTTCAGTTTGAAAAAAGTTTCTTTACATTCCACAGTTCTTGTATCGCAACTCTACTGGTGACAAATTGTCTCAGTTTTTGTTAATTGATAAATGTCTTTATTTTGCCTTCATTTTTGAAGGATGTCTTTCTGATGAATATAGTATTCTAGATAGACAAATATTTATTTGCTATCAAATTCTTAATAGTCCCTTCCATTTTATTCTGGCTTACTTTATTTCTGATGAGAAGTTAGTAGTTATTATTATTCCATTGTAGGTAGTGACTGCTTTCAAGATTTTCTCTTTAAATTTGGATTTTAGCAATTTGACTATGATGCTCTTAGGCTTTCTTTGTCTTTATCTAGATTGTTTCTCTTGAGTTTATTGGATTTATCCGTTGATAATCATCATCAGATTTGAGAAATTTTTTGGCTATTATTTCTTCAAATGCTTTTTTAAAAAGCCCTTATTCATGGAGACGGGCACTTGTAGGGATGAGCACAGGGTGTTGTATGGAAACCGATTTGACAATAACTTATATTTTTAAAAAAATAAAAATAAAAAAGCCCTTATTTTCTTTCTTTTATCCTTCTGGGATTACAAATATCACTGGACCACTCATTACTGTCGCACTGGAAAGTGACATTTTGTTTTTATTGTATGTGTTTGTATGTTTGTTTTATCCCTATGTATTTTAATTTAAATAGTTTTATCCGACCTATATTTAAACTTAGTGATGTTTTCTATATCTAATGTCTAATTTGCTGTTACACTCATTTCACTACAGGTATTGAACTTTCACTTTTAGAGTTTCCTTTTTTTAATATAGTTTCCATTTCTCTCTTATAATTCCTTATTTGTTAACTCGTTATGTCCACCTTTTCCTTTAAGTCATTCAGGATATTTGTGATGGCTCTTTTAAAGTCTTGATATGACCATATCAACATTTGTGTAATATCTATGTAATTGTCTATGTTAACTTTCTTGCCCCCTGATCCAGAGTCATATCATCTTGTTCCTTCTTATATCTAATAGATTTTTACCTGGGGGGTAGACATTGAGAATGTTACATTGTTGAGAATCTGATTGTCAACCTCAGCCCCTTCTGGTCGGAGTTTGGTTTTAGGTTTTGCTGGAGTAGGTCTGGAGTAGCCTACCTCCTCCAATGGCTTTTCTCGAGACCAGCATCTCAACCAATGGGTGAGTGTGTTCAGTGAGGCCTTTCCACTGTGGCTAGTCACAACTCCAATGTCTGCCAGTGTTGTTCAACTCCTAGGATCTCTGTTTGGTTCACAGGTCCCCACTAGCTGTTCCCCAGAGATCTTGCAGAACATTTATTGCATATGTACAACTTTGTACTTGGCCAAAAGCATAAGGGAAGTTCTTTCTAGATTTATAGGGCTCCTTATCTATGCAGCTTCTTCGTCTCTGGTGCCCTGAGACCCAGATAACAATTTTCTCAGAAATTCTGGACTTTCACGTCTTTCTCCTGACTGTCAAGACTGCTGCTCTCTCTTGTATTCCACTTCCTTGTATTATGATTTGGATGTTGGCTCCAGGCAGAAAGTCTGGTGAATTTAGAGCTCATTTTATATATTTTCCTTATCTCAAGTATTACATTCCTGCACTGTCTGTTTTCCATTGTCTGAAAGGAATTGCCTTATATATTGTCTCCAAATGTATTGTTCCTTGTGGTGAAGTAAGAAGTATGATATTGGTTATTTCCTAATTACTTAAACTGGAAGACTTATTTTGAAATTTATTTAGTCATTCTACCAATTTGGCCAGTGTTTCTAAGTATTCCAGAGCTACTGTTTCCTAAGATATTACTCTAAATCTTTGTCTTTATTTCCAATGCACAGCATCTACCAGTAGATATATAAGGTTATGCAGACTCTGTATTACAAAATGTGGGGAACCCAGAGCACTATCGGGATATTTTAAATGAGTGACATTAAAAATAGTACAGGTTTTTTAAAAAAAGAAAATAGTACAGGTTATTCTATGTCATAAAAGCCTTATCAGGCAACAGAGAAATGTTATATGTGAATGTAGAGACATTCAAAGATACTCAGCTTTTTGAGGGACAATGTCTGATCCTAAATAAGGCAGAGAGGAAGAATCAGACAAGAAATTAGAACCCTCCTATTTTGAGGCACAATTCACTACAGTTTTGTTTAAATTTCAGATTTTTATGTGATGATATCAGACCTCCAAAACATGAGCTTTATAGGATAGATGAATATGATGCTTTAACTTTACACCTTGTCTATAATTAGCCCCTAAGAATGAATTGACTGGTGCTTTTTTTTTTTAATTTTTAATGTTTTTATTTATTTTTGAGACAGAGAGAGACAGAGCATGAACAGGGAAGGGGAAGAGAGAGAGGGAGGCACAGAATCTGAAGCAGGCTCCAGGCTCTGAGCTGTCAGCACAGAGCCCGACGCGGGGCTTGAACTCATGGACTGTGAGATCATGACCTGAGCCGAAGTCAGACGCCCAACCTACTGAGCCACCAAGGCGCCCCAATTGACTGGTGTTTTTAAAAATTATCTTATTACCATAACCTGGATATACCTAGTACCTTCTTGGCAGAGAGGCAGGAATATTGGTGTTAATCACATGGTACCAGGATGAAACAGAACCGGAATATAAGTCTTTTTATTCTAAGTACTTGTAAGAACATGGGGAAGTCATAATCTTCTGAAGCCTCCTTTTTATTCTCTTAGTGATAAGTACATATTAGGAAATAACTCATTTGTTTACCTAACACACATATATGTGAAAGCACTTTTAAATAGTAAAATGCTATACATAATGTAAAGTTGCAGTTACATGGGGTGTTTTGTGGTATGTTTTAAGGGACATCAAAAAAACAGCAACACATATCCTTCATTAGCCATTAATGCCTAAAAACCCCATTATTTGACTCTTCCTCTTTGTTTAACACATTGACTTCAGAAGGGCCCCAACTGAAATGTAGGAGGAATTAGTTTATGTACTGGTTTTGTTCATTGAACACTGAACTGAGAATGGAAAGTAGAAAAGTAAACTTTTTTAGAAGAAAGGGTTGGGAAGTTTTTACAACTTGTGTGGTATACCACTGGCATGAGCAGGCCTAGAACAGTGAAGTCGCCTGAGAAGTAGGGAATAGATTATAACAAAACGGGGTGCTGACAGAGAAAGGGATCTTGAAATAGGAGCTGATCTCTGCACTCTAATTTAAGCCCCACCTTAGCCCAAAATTTTTATAGCACTCAACACACTAATTTTCGCAATACCCTACCTGTAAGAGGCAGCAATTGCACAAAAGGAAAGCTTTAGAGAATATTAGCGATAATCTAATTCTAGTTTGAAGATTAATATGCCAAATTTTCTCTTAATTCTATGACCCAAGCATATAAAATGACTTGCTTTTAACACAGAGTTTGTCGGTATTAGATTTCGGACTGAGCTGAAGGCCTGTGGCTCTTGGTCCTTGGTCCTTTCCACCCCTCCAGGACACCTCTTATGTTTCCCATTATGGGAACTGTAAGTGAGGACATAACCTGCCTGCAGTCATAGCACAAACCAGAGGCGTGATTAAATCTCTGCCGTGATTTCTGAACGTATGTTCCTACTCTCAGGTGGCTCCAGACCTCTTTAAGCATGCTCTAGTAAAGTTTTGGACAGAAATATATATGTGTGTTTCTATCCACAGACAGTGATCTATCCTTATAGTATATATCATTGTTTTCTGTAATCCTGTGCTGGCATTGTTACTACCCAAGAGGTTAAAAAGATTGATGTATAACCCGGAGTGCTTTCCATTTCAAGAAGAAATACATGTTGCAAAACTGTCTTCTGGTTTTAGTCATTGCCAAAGTGTTATGCCCGAGATTGTGTAGACACATCAATAAGCACCCTTAGTAGGTCTTGCATTCAAAATTCTGTGGAATGAGTAATTGTATGTGTTATTAAGAAACCTGAGACATGGCGTGAGGTACCAATGAGTCAGGGTCGTCTTCTCCATGTCTAAAAAATAGCTGTCCAAAAATTACTCCCAATTAATTATAGCTCAGTTCACAGACAGAATAATGAGATTCTACAAATATAACTCTTTTTATATATTAAAAAATATAGATGATACTAAATGTTAAATGGTTCACTTGAGGCCACACAGAGTTTGTAGCAAAGCTACAATGAATTTCAGGCCCGGGGACTTAGTTCCGTGGTCAGGGCTCCTGTGAGGATTCATACTATTCAAGTGGAAAAAACAAAAACAAAAACAAAATCCCAAGTCAGGAAAATATCTTGAATAACTGAGTTTTTCACATAAAAAAGAGAAACAATAGAATATTTCATGATAGACTGTCAAAACATATGTCTTTTATTGGGTCTGACACAATCAGACATATAAACACAGACATACACACACTCAGAAACCCATTCCAGATAAAAATTGGGTGAAATCCCCCAAGTTGCTGCTTTGTCAGCCACTGGTATCATCAAATATTTTTAATCTCTTTTCTGAGCACAACTCAGATATTCAACAGCTGGGAATAAATAAGCAATATAAATCTCTATTTCTTGAAAAGAGAAATGAAGTCTATACCTTTCAGATAACTTAATAACCTCTAGCATCAGTAATAAATATCCAGCTTTCTGTGTAAATTACACTGGGTCTTGGAATATTGTACCCAGCCCTGAGTTATTTGTTTCATATATCGTATCTCTGTGTATACAAATTAGAAAGAACTGCTTTGGAATGTGATTAAATTACAGTTACAGGGAGGTGCGTGATGATATTATAACTCAGACACATTTCTCTCTATGGGTTCCCTGGTTCTTTGCTATAATTGCATTTAATTAAATAACTACTCCAGAATTTCATGATAAGGCAGGCATTCTCAAAGGAGACCACCTAGTCATTCTGACATCCCACCAATCTAATCTTGCCCTAGACAGTGAAGGCTCATCATCTGATGATCACAAGCCTTTCCAGCTGTTCCTTCCAAACCCTACAAGCTGCTCTATCTTTTGTAGAGAGCCAGGGTCAGAGAGAAGCTTGGCAAAGTTTTAACAGTTTTATGGTTCGGGTTGAGTTGTGGTGCTCTGTTCATGTTTGACCAGTGACCAGGCCTATTGCATGGCCAATCTGATCTTTGCACCTGTCATCAAAGCTTGATACTGACCTGCACAATCACGCTGATTCAGGATGGATTTTCATCAGGGTCCATTCTTCCACGGTTCACTAGTTGCACTGAGCAACATGTCATTACAGAGCTGAAGGTGGTGGGTGGGCCTTCTCAGAGAGGCTTTGAAAAATTGAAATGGATCTTTATTATGATGTCAATAAGCTTAGGCACTGAGTAAACAGAACTCTTAAGTTCTAAGAGAAACCAGTGAAGATTATTTGGGTAGCTCATTCACTGTCAGTTCAACATTTCATTTTAATCAGAATGCATTCTGCAAGAAACTCCTATCTGATATGCAGAACAATGAACTTGTATCTGCTTGTACATAGACCCATGCATAAAAGGAAAAAACCCACAGCACAAGATGTATCACACCCTATCTCTGCAAATCACTGTCTCCCAGAGTCACAGATTTCATTATGTAAAAATTTCATTATAAATTTTGCTTGGATCACTGAGTTCTTGACCTTTTTTGTTGCTTAACAAAACAAAATTCAGTTCAACATATTAATATTTTACACAATAAATAAAATGTACCTGAGAGGAAATTTTATATATATATATATATGTATATATATATATGTGTATATATATATATATATATATACACACACATATATATATGTATATATATATACACACACACACATATATATATGTATATATATATGTCATATATATATACACACATATATATGACTCTATGATATCCATATCTATATATGTATATATACATATATAATTGAACGTAAGTTTGTCTTGTGCTTCTTCCTTAGATTTTTATAAGGGTCATAAAAACTTGGAAAGGTGTAAGTCAAATGTTAGAACTTTTAGTTTTGTAAATAATTGGCAAAACAGACAGATAAGTAGCCTTTGCATGGCGCCCTTTCCAGCTGCACATGTTCATCTTTTAGACTTCAAGATGACAGTAGCAATATCAACTCTGATAATCAGCATGTCTGGGCATGCTGGGAACACTGAAGGAGCAGACCAGCAGAAACTCCTTCCCATGAGGCCCTCAAAGCCTCTTGGACAAATTTATCTGAGGGAAGAGAGAAATCATCCATTGCTTGCCCTGTCCCCTAAATATATCATGGTATTGGAGATAGACACAGGTTAAGGACAAATTAAATGGCCTTTTTTTCCTAATCTTTGTATCACGCTGGGGCAAAATTGTGCTATCCTCTAACCCCTCTAACATGGTATCATATAAGGGGATACTCTTTTTTCCTAGCGTATGTGTAGATCACCTTTCAGCTCTGATAACCTTGAAGATTTAAGGGACAAGCTGGAATGTCCAGTGGCAGAGGTCATAACATCGTTTCACTAGATCAAATTTCCTTTCCTAAGGGAGGAATATTGGGGTAACAGAAACGTGTTAGGACCAGAGGAGACCCATGTTGAGTTCCAGTTTGACCATCAATTTCCCAAGTTATTAACCGCTTGGAGCTTGGTTATATATTGTTATTCATTCATATTACCAATGAGAAAACCAAGGTTCTTTTTGCTTCTTTTATTCTAAGGTTTTCATACTCCTTACTAGTGTGACTGATTTCAGACAGCACGTATGCAATAGACTGATTAGTAATATAACAGCTTATAATGACCTTCCAAGATTGCCTTTTGATTCCTATGGCAAAAAGCCTATATTTGTTAAATATTATATAATATTAATGGTTAATAATGTACTCTTTGGAACCAAACAGCCCTGGATTATAATTAAGCTTTATACATTAATTATATGATCTTAGGCAAGTTAAGTAACCCCTCTTATGACTCAGTTTCATTAACTGTAAAATGTTTTTAAAAATAGTTCCATACTGGGGCGCCTGGGTGGCGCAGTCGGTTAAGCGTCCGACTTCAGCCAGGTCACGATCTCGCGGTCCGTGAGTTCGAGCCCCGCGTCGGGCTCTGGGCTGATGGCTCGGAGCCTGGAGCCTGTTTCCGATTCTGTGTCTCCCTCTCTCCCTGCCCCTCCCCCGTTCATGCTCTGTCTCTCTCTGTCCCAAAAATAAATAAACATTGAAAAAAAAATTTAAAAAAAAAAAAAAAAAAATAGTTCCATACTTAGAGTTGCTGTGGGGTTGAATGATTAATACTTGTAAAGCAATTAAAATAGTCCTTGACATACAGAAATATTGCAATAAATATTAACTCTTAATACCATTATGTTTTTACAGAAAGAACGCATAAAAATAGGACCCTGAACATTATGGTAGCCTAGAAAATTTTATTGATTTCGTGTAGGTTCTGAATGGATCTCAATATGGTCCTTCTTTTGAAGGTCACAGAGCCAACTTCAGTTCTTTAATTATAATATGAGCTCAGTGAATATCAGTGTGAACACTTGACACTTTTGCAATCTGTTAGTAGGATTATAAGACTTCGCACTGGAGGGAAAGAGTGAGAATTCCCACTAGAAAAAGATATGGCTGTAACCTGAGCAGTGTGTTTGTTTGTTTGTTTGTTTGTTTATTGAGTGGTGTTAAATAGTTCTTGTAATCCCCCAAGACCCATTAAACATGAAGGCATTTCATCCCAGGCTGCCAAATACTGGGAAAGATACAGTAATTACTACAGAAGTTTTCATATCTTAATTGGTTCTAAAACATTAAACAGTAAATAAATTATAAAGTAAAAGTTGACTAATTCATTATGAAGCTCAAATTGAAGAAAGAGGTATATTATTCAATTAAGCTATTTATTTTGAGATTGTTGTAGGTTTATATGCCGTTGTCAGAGATCATACAAAGAGACATTATGTACCCTTTAAGAAGTTTCCCCAGTGATAAGTAACATCACAAAACTATAATAAAATCACACAACCAGGATATCAATATTGATACAGTCAAGATTCAGAACATTTCTATCATCACAAAGATCCTTCCTGTTACCTTTTTTTTTAATGTTTATTTGTTTTTGAGAGAGAGAGAGAGAGAGAGAGAGAGAGAGAGAGAGATGCGGGCAGAGAGAGAAGGAGACACAGAATCTGAAGGAGCCTCCGGGCTCTGAGCTGTCAGCACAGAGCCCGATGTGGGGCTTGAACTCACGGACTGCCAGATCATGACCTGAGCTGAAGTCAGACGTTTAACCAACTGAGCTACCCAGGCACCCCTTTCCTATTGCATTTTAAAGCCATATCCACTTTCTTCCCATCTCACCACCTTCATAACCTAGCAACCACTGATCTGTTCTCCATTACTTAAAATTATATACATTGGGGAATGTTACATAATGTAGTCCTATAGTATGGAAACTTTGGGGATTGCTTTTTCTATTCAGCATAAATCTCTGGTGTTTCATCCAGGTGTGTGTACCAATAGCTTGTTCCTTTTCACTTCTGAGTAGTATTCTGTGGCATTAATGTATTACAGTCTCATTAACCATTCACTCTTTTTTTTTTTTTTTTTTTTTGGTGAGAGAGCACATGCAAGCAGGGGAGGGGACAGAGAGAGAGAGAGAGAGAGAATCTTAAGCAGGCCCACACTCAGCACAGAGATCCTGTGACCCTGGGATCATGACCTGAACCAAAATAAAGAGTCTGATGCTCAATCGACTGAGCCACTCAGGTGCCCTAAACATTCACTCTTTAAAAGATATCTGGGTCATTTCCAGGTTAGGGTGATTACAAATAAAGCTGCTATGAAGGTTCATGTATAGATTTTTGTGTGAACGCTAGCTTTTATCTGGGAAAAATGCCTAGGGGTGTAATTTCTAGATCAAGTTATAATTGCATATTTAATTGTTTAAGAAAAAGCCAAACAGTTTTCCAGACTGGCTGTGCCATATTACATTCCTACTAGCAATGTATCAGAGATTGTGATCTAGTTTCTCCAATGCTCACCAGAATTTGCTGTCGTCACCATTTTTTATTTTAGCTATTTTGATAAGTGTGTAATGATAGCTTTTTATGGTTTTAATTTGTATTTATCTCATGGATACTAACAATGAGCATCTTTTCATGTGCTTATTAGCCATTAATTTCTGTATATTCTCTTTAGTGAAATGTCTGTTCATATCTTTCCCACATAGTCTAATTGGATTGTTTGTTTTTTACTGTTGAGTTTTGACAGCTCTTTATATATACTAGATGTTGGTCTTCATTGGAAATGTAGTTGGCAGATATTTTCTTCCAGAGTGCACCTTGGCTTTTCATTCTTTTAACAGTGTTTTTTGCCAAGAAAAAGTTGTTTAATTTTTACGAAATCCAACATCATTTTTTTTTGTTTGTGAATTGTGCTTTTGATGTCTACTCTAAGAACTCTTTGCCTTGCCACTGACCCAAATACTTTCTCTTATGTTTTGTTCCCTTATGTTTTGATAGTTTCATATAGTTTTACAGGATAACATTTTATATTTGAATCCATGATCCACTTTTAGTTTAATCTTTGAATAAGATATGAGACTTGGGTTGAGGTTAATATTTTTGTCTACAGATGTCCAAATACTCCAACACCATGTTTTGAAAAGGCTACTTTTCCTCCATTGAAATTCTTTGCATCATTGCTGATGATCAATGGGATATATTTGTGTGAGTCTATTTCTTTGGTCTGTTCTATTCTCTTCTAATCTTTGCGTCTGTGTGTCAAGACACATAGTCTTGATTATTAGATATATATAAAAAAGTCTTGAAACTGGATTGATTCTTCCAACTTGATTCTTCTTTTTCAAAGCTATTCTAGTTCTTTTGCTTTTTCATATAAATTTTAAAATAATCTCCATATTTACAAAAAAATCTGAGATTTTGATAGGAATTTTATTAAACTTCTATATCAATTTGGAGAAAGTTGACATCTTTATTATATTGAGTCTCTTAATCCATGAATACATTATATATTTGGATATTGTTTGATTTCTGTTATCAGCATTTCATAGTTTTAGTATAGAAGTGGTATATATATTTTTCTAGATTTACGGTTAAGTATTTTTGAGTGATTATAATGATGTTATATTTTTAATTTCAGTGTACAAGTATCCATGGTAGTATAAAAAATACAATTGATTTTTGCAAGTTTATCTTGTGTCCTAAAATAGCTTAATAGTGTCCTATTGATGCCTAGGTGGCTCAGTCTGTTGAGCATCTAACTCTCGATATGAGGTCAGGTCATGATCTCACCTTGGTGGGATTGAGCCCCATGTCAGACGCCATGCTGTGCAGAATCTGTTTGGGATTTTCTCTTTCCCTCTCTCTCTGCTCCTTCCCTGCTCATGTTCTCTATCTCTCTCTCTCAAAATAAATAAATAAACTTTAAAAAATAGTGTCCTATACTAGCTTTATAAAATGAATTAGGGAATTTTCCCTTCCATTTTTTGGGAAGAGATTGTTTAGAATTGGTATAGTTCTCCTTTAAACATTTGGCACAATTCTCAGTGAAACCATCTGGGCCTGGATATTACATTTGGAGAATATCTCGAAATTATGAATTCAATTTCCTTCCTAGTTATAGGAGTTGTAGTAGATTTTGAGGAATTGATCTACTTCATCTTTGTTGTCAAATTCAAATGTGTGAAGTTATTCCGTATTATCTTTTGGACACCTGCAATGCCTGTAGTGATATCCCCTGATATCTGCAATGTCTGCAGTAATATGTTCTGTATCATTCCTGATGCTGGTATCTTTTTAAAAAAAAAATCCGTCTTGCTGGCAGTTTGCCAATTGTATCTATCTTTTCAAAAAATCAGTTCTCCTCTTCATTGATTTTCTTCATTGTTTTCCTGTTCAATTACATTGAATTCTGCTCTTATCTATATTATTTCCTTCCTTCAGCTTCTTTTAGTTTATTTTGCTTTTATTTTTCTAAGTTCTTTACATAAGAACTTTGATTTTTGATTTGAGTCTTCCTCTTTTCTAATGTGTGCCTAACCTGCTACAAATTTCCCTCTTGTATGTTTTAACTATGTTCTATAAATTTTGATATATTCTATTTTCATTTTCACTCAATTCAATGCATTTTTTTATTACTTTTGAGGCCTTCTCTTTGACACATGTATTATTTAGAAGTATATTATTTAGTTTCCAAGTGATTGGAGATTTTCCTGTTATATTTTAATTCTTGACACGCAGTTTGTTGCCATTGTTTTCAGAGAAAACATCTGTGTGGTACAAATTCTTTAAAAATTGTTGAGGTTTGTTTTATGCCTAAGATATGCTCTATTTTTGCATATATTCTGTGACCATTTGAAAGAATGTGTATTTTGCTACTGTTGAGGGAGTGGGATAAATGTTGATTAAATTCTGTAGGTGGATGGTATTGTTGAGTTTTTCCACATCCTTGCTGACTTCTAGTCTAGTCATTCTATAATTTATTGAAAAAGAAGTGTTGATTGTATCTCTTTGCGTATCTTTTTTAATGCTTTCTGTAGACATTATATACACATAACATCAGAGTTTACTGTATCACCATTTTACGAGTTTAAATGGAGTATAGAAAACTTTTACCCTTCCTCGTTCGTAATATCATTGTCTTAAATATTTCCTCTACGTACATTTAGAACCACATTAAACATTACTGCAAATTTTTGCTTCAGTTGTCAAACATAATTGAGAAAACCCCAGAGAAGAAATAGTTTTGCTTACCATGTTTTTCCTTCCTTCTTGATATTCCAAAATTCTTTGCTTTTTCATCCTTCCCAGTTTTTTTAGCTATTCTTTTGAAACAGATCTGCTGGTGACAAATTCTTAACATTTCCCTTCATCTGAAAATGCCTTGATTTTCCTTTCATTTCTGAAGGGTATTTTCACTGGATATAGGGTTCAAAGTTGACAGTTCTTTCCTTTCGGTAGTTAAAACATGTCTTGCCACTTCCTTTTGCCCACCATGGATTTACCTAAGAAATTCACTATCATGTATTATTTTTTTTCTCCTATGTTGCTTTTGAGATTTTAAATTTATTTTTAGTCCTTGGAGATTGGACTCTAATGTGTCTTGGTGTGGATTTCTTTATGCTATTCCTGTTTGGGCTGTGCTCACCTTCTCTAATCTGTAGCTCTAATCTTTTGCCATATTTGGAATGCTTTTAGCTGTTGTCTTTGAGGCTTTCTTTTGAACCACACTCTTTTTTTTTTTTAATTTTTTTTTTTCAAAGTTTATTTATTTTTGGGACAGAGAGAGACAGAGCATGAATGGGGGAGGGGCAGAAAGAGAGGGAGACACAGAATCGGAAACAGGCTCCAGGCTCCGAGCCATCAGCCCAGAGCCTGACGCGGGGCTCAAACTCACGGACCGCGAGATCGTGACCTGGCTGAAGTCGGACGCTTAACCAACTGCGCCACCCAGGCGCCCCATCCACACTCTTTTTTTGACTCTCCTTCTTGGACTTTGATGACATGAGTTATAATCTTTGTCATAGTTTCACAGGTCCCTGAGGCTCTGTTGTTTTGTTATTGTTTTTGTTTTAAATACTCGTTGTTCAAATCATGCAGTTTCTATTGTTCCATCTTTTGGTTCAGTGATTCTTTCTACTGCTTTCTCTATTCTGCTGTGGATCCCATTCACTGAATTTTTTTTTCAATATATGAAATTTATTGTCAAATTGGTTTCCATACAACACCCAGTGCTCATCCCAAAAGGTGCCCTCCTCAATACCCATCACCCACCCTCCCCTCCCTCCCACCCCCCATCAACCCTCAGTTTGTTCTCAGTTTTTAAGAGTCTCTTATGCTTTGGCTGTCTCCCACTCTAACCTCTTTTTTTTTCCTTCCCCTCCCCCATGGGTTTCTGTTAAGTTTCTCAAGATACACATAAGAGTGAAACCATATGGTATCTGTCTTTCTCTGTATGGCTTATTTCACTTAGCATCACACTCTCCAGTTCCATCCACGTTGCTACAAAGGGCCATATTTCATTCTTTCTCATTGCCATGTAGTACTCCATTGTGTATATAAACCACAATTTCTTTATCCATTCATCAGTTGATGGACATTTAGGCTCTTTCCATAATTTGGCTATTGTTGAGAGTGCTACTATAAACATTGGAGTACAAGTGCCCCTATGCATCAGTATTCCTGTATCCCTTGGGTAAAGTCCTAGCAGTGCTATTGCTGGGTCATAGGGTAGGTCTATTTTTAATTTTCTGAGGAACCTCCACACTGTTTTCCAGAGTGGCTGCACCAGTTTGCATTCCCACCAACAGTGCAAGAGGGTTCCTGTTTCTCCACATCCTCTCCAGCATCTATAGTCTCCTGATTTGTTCATTTTGGCCACTCTGACTGGCGTGAGGTGATATCTGAGTGTGGTTTTGATTTGTATTTCCCTGATAAGGAGCGACGTTGAGCATCTTTTCATACCATTCACTGAATTTTTAATTTCAGTTTTTATGTTTTTTCAGTTCTAAAATTTGTTTTTCCTCATTATCTTCCATATCTTGGCTGATGTTTTCTGATTTTTCTTTTCCAAGTGTGTTTATAATTGCTCACTAAAGCACTTTTATGGTGGCCTCTTTACATCTTTGTCAAATAATTCTAACATTTTTGTCATGTCAGAATGGGCATCTATTATGGGCTGAATTGTGTTCTCCCCTTTCCTCAGACTTCATAGGTGGAAGCCATAATTCCCAGTGCCTCAGAATGAAGATAACCCTACTGACACCTTTATTTTTGGACTTTCAGCCTCTAGAACTGAGGAAATAAATCTGTTTAGCCACCCAGTCTGTGGTATTTATTATGGCAGCCCTAGCAAAGTAATACAGCTCTACTGATTTTCTTTTTAAGTTAAGTTTGAGATTTTCTTGGGTCTTGATATGATGAGTTATTTTCAATTGAAACTTGGACATTTTTAAAATTCTTATTATGTTCTAAGACTCTGGATCTTATTTAAAGCTTCTGTTTTAGTTAGCTTCCACTGGCACTGCTCTCATGGGGGCAGGGGAGGATGCATATTCATTTCCAGGTAGAAGCAGAAGTCAGTGTTTCCCTATTGGCTTTTACTGATACCTGAGGGGATACTTTTCATTATTGTTAGTTAGGGTCGGGGTGCTAGCTCTCCATTAGCCCTCCATTGGTATTTGTTTGAGGGTAGGATTGCCTCCTTACAGCTCCCTAACATGGCCTCCACTGAGATCATTGGAAGGTGTAGCCTTGTTACTGCTGTATGGTAGGGAGGACCTACCTCCTCTAACAATATCTGAGCAAAAAGGCGAAGGTCATCTTGTCACTGTTCTGTGAGGGCAGATGTCCAGGCTCCCCATGTGGTATCCACTGACACTGCAGCAGTGGGGCCCTTGTTACCATCTAGTGGGGATCAAAGTTCCATCTCCATGTTTTGCTTTTCTGACATCATTTAGGAGAGTATTTGGGATGCCTCATTACAGTTCAGTGAGGGTAGAAGTTTAGACTCTCCATGTGACATTTCTGGTGTGGGTGGGATTAGGGTCACAGCTTTGTTTCCTGTGGTATTTGGCTAGAGCAGAGCAGTTATTATATCAAAGTTTCTTGTCTTGCTTGGCTGCCCAATTCATGGTCCTTTGACTAGACAGATTAGGCCTTCTTTTGTCTGTTTTGGTCTGTGTCTGTTGACATTTCCAGTTGCTGGCTTCTCTAGCTGGGATATATGAGGCAAAACGAAAGCCCAGAAATTCACCATTTATCTTTCTTCAGGTCCTGATTCCCCTTGCTGGTATCCCTCCCCTTCTCTATTTGTTCTACATATGAGCAAGGGTTTTTTTAGCTGTACTTACTTGGAGAAATAAGGAAAAGTACATCTACTTCATCTTCCTGGAAGTGGAAGTTAGATAAGTTTTTAAGGGTTCTAACTACTTTAATCACTGATGCAAGTAACTAAAATGCCCAACTCAATTTTGGCACCATGGCTTGGCTAGTAAAATACTCATCACCCTTTACGTTTAACAAAAAAATCTGATCTGTGTATGTCGGAGTAAGAGGTAATGTTGCCTCTTGATTTTGTTTTTTAAAGGTAAGTTGATTATTTTAATACATCAAGAGTTATTTCATATGTAATTGCATGAGGGTAATCACATCCTTGATTCATGGAATTCTAAGTAGTCACCAGTCCTCTGAGACCACGATCTGTCATCAAAAGCAAACACAAAGGTCTTCGGTCTGGAAGTACGAATTAGAAGCCAGAGATTGGCTTAGAGTCATAACCAATAGCTGAACTTCTGGGGAATACTTTAAAGAAGACAGAGCATGGTCTGTTAATGCAAACAGAATTAGGCACTAGAGGACCTGAGAAACTAGCTGATAGTGATAGAGCAGAAACAGAACTAATGGGAGAATGTGAAGAACCAGACTTGAGTCCCAGTTTGACCTCTAATCAACTATGGAATCTTGCTCAAGATGGTTAAATTTTCTAAACTACAGCCACTGTGGGTATTTAGAGAGTTGACTGAGCTTATTCACTATATAAATGAAAACTGATATTATTTGCTATTATTATTATCATTAGGATGCCTCTTGATACATATCCTAATCTACACAATAATTATTATTTTGGAGATTTGTGTTTGCTTAGTTTGAGACGCTACAAGTCATAGATTTGCAGATTAAAAAAGAACATTTAAGGTTATCTAGGTAAGTATCTATAGATCATTGGTTCTCAACTTTGGCTGCACATTAGAATTACCCAGGGAGCTTTTTAAAAGCTTCAATGCCCTGGCCCATCTCCCAGAGATTTTGATTTAACTGATCTGGGGGGGAGGCTTGATCATTAGTACTTTTGAAAAGCTCCCCAGGTGACTCTAATGTGTACAGGGTTGAGACTCACCAATCTAGATAAACATCTCCAGTCCTGACTCAAAATGTCACTCAGCCTGAATAATTCCAAATTACCATTGGTCTAGTAATTTCCAAAACAGGGTTGGAAAAGAGGGCTAGTTTGTTTTCTAAGTCCTGCAAGCTTCTCCCTATCCATCAAGATGAGGCCTTCATATGTATATTTTGAAAATATTCCATAGTGATTCTGTTACCATGTTCTTTTGCACTATCCACCCCACTTCGTATTTCTTACCTCCTTCTACCCTTCCAGTTGGGAGTTGACCTGGTGCAACTATACCTTCAAAGCCTAAGTACTCTCTGCAACATGACTGCCAGCTTCTGTTTGAACACCTTCTATGACAGGAGCCTCACTAGCTCCTGAGGCATGTAATTTTATCTTTGGAGAGTCCTCAACAAGGCAAGATTTAAAGATGATAAGGAGAGAGATTTCAGCTCAATATAAAGAAGATTGTGTGTGGTAATTTAAAAGCAAGTCATGACTTAAGTTACAATGTCTCTTGAAAATAGCTGACTTTTTCTTTTAATAAGAAAACCTTTTTATTAAGCCTTTTACTTCACGAGAATCCTATGGAGATGTTATGATTATCTTTACTTTCTAAATATAAAAGCTATTTTCCTAATTTTTGCATATGGGAAAGCAAAGGAACATGGAAGATAAGTAAATTCACAGAGCCAGTAAATGGTCAAGTGGGGTTTGAACCACAGCAGTCACTCTGATAGCTACATTCTGACATAAGATTTCCATCTATGGCCAGGTTCATTTGGTTTTTTGTTTGTTTGTTTGTTTGTCTTTTTAATTTGAAGAGAAGCTCTTTCAATAATGTGTCCAAAATATGTTTTCAAGACCAGTCAGTGTCTATGAAGAAAGGTCTGATAGAGGTGAAGGGATGCTGTTGCAACCAATGTTCAAGAACGGACTGGAGACAGAATCCAGGAATCAATCTTAGAGTAGTTTTCTGGAAGATGACATCGGTGAGGGCAAGGCATACTAACTCTGCTGGCTCTTCCCTTGGCTGCTATTTCCAGCAAAGTGTGAACTCAGGTCACCCCTTGCATTTAAAGGCAAAACCTGTCATTCCCAAAAGGAGCTCTCTGTACTGGCCGGCTCACTACTTCACTGCTGACTGGGCTTGTCTGGTAAGGGAACACATTAAATATTTAAACCTTGTCCTTCCTCAGATGCAGAGTAGCAAAGATGATTTTCCACGGAATTTAGCATTAAACTCAGGCAATTTGTACAGCTGTGCATATAAATGGCTTTTCACATAATCTCTAGAGGCCAGGGTCAATGTTCCTCGTACATTTTAATACTGTAGATGACATAGCGACATCCTTCCAATTTATGTTCCCTCATAATTGAAAGGGGCTTAATAAAAGTGGGGAAGAGGCAGTATGTACACAGCAACATCGATTTCTGCTGACAGTTGAGCGGAAGTTAATTGTAATTTTAATGTAATTTGTTCCATGGGTGATGTTGAGCCCTGGAACATAACTAAATCCATTTTAAAAGGAATGTGTGTGTGTGTGTGTGTGTGTGTGTGTGTGTGTGTGTATTTGTATGTGTATGTGTTTGCATTATAATATTAGAATGACCCAATTATGCAGCTGTCATGAAGATACCAAATATAACTTCCCCCGATGAATACTTTAATTATTTTCCCCACATATATATTTGTTTAAATAAATGGAGACCTGGCCTTTATTATCAGCACAGAATTTTACCCAATCAGATTTGGGGGTGACATAGATGTTATGTTGCTTGAAAGGAGTATGCACATTATTTACCAAGGCATGAGTGCAGCACAACCCTAATTGTTAAAGTTAAGCTTATCTGCATGAACTGTAGTTAATATTTATTCTGGTTGAAGCAGTTTTTTATTAAGTCATTTTTTTCATTTCGTAGAGCAAGAACATGCTAATAGTTTTGTTGGTAATTCAAACATTTCCTGCTGTGGGTAAAAACAAATGTAAAACTGAAGAATGATGGTGTTCTCTGGCTCTGAAATTTGCTAATTGCAGAGCTATTCAATTATAGGTAATATCCTTTTATTGCTAATAAGATTACCGTGTGTCAACACAACTGCAATTCTGAAAGGGAATTTGCCCAATTTGCCTTGTACGGAATTTGAAACTGTTTTGTGTAAGAGACTTTAGAAAATTAGCACTGAAATATGAATGACAAGGAGAAGAAATCCGTAAAATGCCTAATCTAAAATCTTTTCCCATCCAGATGCTTTTCTCTGAGGACAGTTTAAAAATGGATTTTGCCACCAGAAAAAAAATATATATATCCAACAAAAATATATGTTTGGATATATCCAAGAAAAAGTATATGATTAAATCTATTGTCATCTAGTTTAAAAATGTCTTTAGTTTATAGTCTACTGTTATAAAATTAGGTATTATCCAACCCCCCTCCACCAATCAGTGTCTAGTATCACATTAAGTACAGAATAAGAAGAGAATGAACATAAGATTATAGTTTACATCAGACAATCAAGAAAGTGTCAGAGTTAATGAGTTGGGGGAAAGGGGCATGTAAAATATATGTTCTTGGATGTATTAATGAAGGTTCTCTAGAGGAACAGAACAAATACGATATAGATAAATGATTGATGGACAGAGATACACACACACACACACACACATATATATATGTATATATATATATACACATAGGATTTATTATAATAAATTTCCTCATGTTATTTATTGTGGATTTAATGTGGCTGAGAAGTCCCATAATCTGCCATCTGCAAGCTGGAGACCCAGGAAAGCCAATGGTGTAAATTTCAGCTTGAGTCTAAAGGACTGAGACCTGGGAATGCTGGTGATGTAAGCCCAGTTCAAGGGCAGAAAATTGATGTCTCAGCCCATGCAACCAGTAAAGAGTTCGTTCCATTTGCCCTTCCTCTGCATTCTTGTTATATTCAAGCCCTCAGTGGACTGGATGATGCCAACCTCCATTGGGGAGGGCAACCTACTTTAATTAGGCTACCAATTCAAATACTCATCTCATTCAGAAACACTCTCACAGATACACACAGCACCCTGGGCCGAGACAAATTGGCACATGAATGAACCATCACACGAGGTCTTACCTTGGACCAATTAAATCAGACTCAGAATGACAACACAGGACTGTGCATTTGATCCCCAATGTGCTTCTTCTACACATGAGGTTTAAGAACTACTGGCCCAAAGGGATCATTCAGATACCTGATTAATGGCTTTTGTGCATATCCAATATCCCTCAGATGGGATAAAGACCACAGAATACAAAGACCATAGAATGACTCCCATCTTTTCTTAAGGAGAAGGCTACATTTATCCACTTAACTGCCAAACATAGCTTGAACAGAGGCTTCCATGATGTTGATGATCTTTAAATCATTACTAATGATGCCGGCAAATACAGGTGTCCAGGCTCCTCTAGACATAGTAGGATGCTTTAAGAGTATAAAGGATAGATTGCTTGGAAGGCCTAATCTTTTATTCTAAAATACTGTTTCTAAAAACATAATTTATGGACCACATATATCAGACAATTTAAGATTCCAGACCCATTCAATCAAAATCACACAGAACGGATCCAGAAATCCATGTCTTACATGCTATATCACAACCCATGTCCGCCTCCCACTCCAGTTTCACCCCCAGTTGAGTTACTGGTGTTTGATGAGCTTGGGAAAGAACTTTTTTCTCCTTTCCCTGGATATTAGACTACGGTGAGCAATCATCTCTGTTTGCCTGGGACTTTAACACTGTAAGTCCCATGTTCTGGGAAGCTCCTGAGTCCTGAGCAAATTGGAACGGTTGGTACCCTAACTCAGACCTAATTTCAAATCTTGTTTTACCGTATATTAACTATAGGGCTTTAAACACAGCACTAAACCATTGTGAGATACAATTTCCTCATCTGTAAAATGGCTATACTATCCCATTTCACAGAGATATTGTGCAGATTAAATGACAGTAGATGTGATTACATATATGAAACACTTACCAAGTAGACATTCTGCAAATGTTATTTCCTTTCTCTACCATTGGCAAAATTGTATTCTCAAGCCCAGGGGGAGGATCCTGTTATACACAACAAGAAGGTGGATGCCATTTAATTTGTTTCACCTGCCAAAAAAAAGAGAGTTACTTCTTTGTCAGTAAATAACAGGTTGTCATAAGCTGTTTTCAGGCAGATTTGTTTTTGCATTTTTTTTTCAATTTGTAAATATGCAAATCTAGAGTCATGATTCACTTCACTTCCATGTAAAATTAATTAACTATAAAATTCTGGATATAAACAAAAAAAAAAAGAAAAAGAATGAGTTCAAAGTATGGAGTTGTTAGTTTTAGAATTTAAACAAGACAGAGTCCTATAAACCCAAGCAGGTACCACCTCTACAATTAGAAAAGATATGTGGAGGGGCGCCTGGGTGGCTCAGTTGGTTGAGCGGCCGACTTCGGCTCAGGTCACGATTTCACACACTCCGTGAGTTTGAGCCCCGCGTCGGGCTCTGTGCTGACAGCTCAGAGCCTGGAGCCTGTTTCGGATTGTGTGCCTCCTTCTCTCTCTGACCCTCCCCTGTTCATGCTCTGTCTGTCTCTGTCTCAAAAATAAATAAACATTAAAAAAATTTTTTTTAAATAAAAAAAATAAAAAATAAAATAAAATAAATTTAAAAAAAAAGAAATGTGGACAATGCCCTAAGACAGCTTGCATTCCCACTGCTGGCTTTAATAAGCTATAGAGAACTAGATAGATCTCAATTTTTCTAGACCTTAGATTCCACACTTATAAAAAGATGAGGTTGAAATAGTACATTAAATTGATCCCTGAAGTTCTTTCAAGCTTTATGATTCTATTCTTGATAAATTATTGTTTTGCTTCTATTTGAATTCTCTCAGTAAAAGGGAGCTGGCTACTTTAAGACATTTGATGCTAGAGTAGGGAGATTAATTTTAGATTGCTCTCCTTTATTTTGAATCAAATCTTCTTTCTGTGGCTTATTTCTACTAGTCTTAAACCTGTCCTTAGAAAAGCTCAGAATAACTTTTTTCCCCCATGAGCTAGTTCTTCAACTATTTGAAAGGAATAACCACATTAAGCTTGGGCAAATTTTATTTATACTTTTGCCAGAAGTGGTTATGACATGGCTTTGTTTAACTGTGGTAGGTTTGATTGAAGCCCTGACGATTTCTCAGACCAGATGAGACTCTTCTGAGCAATACGTGACCGAACAAGTAAAATCCAGCCTGATGATTAGGGCAGTCATGCATTGGCATCGAGTTTGGATAATCAAATGAAAGTGCTGACCCTTTCTTACTCAGTTAGGCTAAGAGGGTCAGAAAGAAAGACAAGAGTGGGTTAAGGAAAGGAAAAGTGGGCAGAAGCTCATTCATAGAGACTTCTTTCTAGAATGGGTAGATTTGGCTAAGGAGAAGTCTCTGTAGAGACTGAGAAATGGAGGTGTTTAATTGGTAGTAATATCCCAAGTTGGAGTTGAGAATACAAAAGTTAAATATAGATTAGAGAGAATATTTATTTCTTCAGCCATTAATTTACCAAATGTGTTTCAAGTACCCTCTCTGTGCCAGGTACTATATTAGGCACTGGGATAAACCAAGATAAGCCTTGTTTTTAGCCAGTATAGCATAGTATACCCAAACGACCACCTGTCAAGCATCTATTAGCACATTAGTGATCTAATTAAGTCTTCGTATGATTAAATTGGAGAAGAGGTTATGGTATACAGTATATTAACACATATAGGTTTCTGGATCCATTCTCAGTGATTTGATTAAACGGGTCTGGTATGAGACCCAAGAACATATCCTTTTAATAACCTTGTTAGATTATTCTGAAACACAAGTCTCCATAGATTATATTTCTAGAAAGATCACTTTAGGAGGAAAGATTGAATTTACCAAGACATCTACCCTTTATATGCTTAATGGTCCCCTAATATTCAGAGGAGCCTGTATACCTTTATGTGCTGAAACAGTACTTTGTGTTTATTAATATATGGCTTATTCAATGCCCTGACAGCCTCTTTATTATTCAACATGGTCACAATCACTTTGTGTTTTCAATCACACCTTAGAGATCTGGGGATAGAAGTTTACTTGCCAACATTATTCTTTAAGGATGAAACCCAGAATTAGCCATGATGCTCTAGATACATTCTGTTTCCAGTGGGTATGTTCACTTTTTCTGGACAATGAATTTGTATTGATGCAGTCAAAGAATACATCTTTTTTTTTTTTCTGTTTAGTGAAGTCATGTTTTTAGCTTGTATTGATCCGGTAGTCAGTTATAACTTCCATATTTTTGACCTATTTCTCAAACAAAATTGTATCAACCAATCACCTCTGTGCATGGGGTAAGTCAGCTCCTTCACTCAAGGGACTTGAATTTTCAATCTCTAGTTATTCCACATTTTTCTGAATTGAATCCCCCCTGCCCCCAACCAGGGGCCATCAGCACTGCTTCAAAGTCTTCAATCCCATTTCTGGTTTCCAGAATTAAAGCACTGTACCTACAGCAGATGCAGAAATCCAAGTTTCAGTACTATGTGTCATAGTACAAATGATTATCCCCTTGTAATTGTTTACATTCACTGATCTGATACTAACTCCCAATCCCGCACCTGCTCTAATCTTTCAATATCGTTGGAATCACTATCACAAACGTTACTTCATTCTGTTCTCTCCCCCTTCTTTGAATGGTCCCTTTATCCTCTTGCTTTGCTGAAGTGTAGCCACACGAAAGATACAATATCTCTGTAACTTCTTGAATGAAGACTGTTTTCAATTCTACACTCCACATAATTCAAGTGTCTCCCTATTCCCTATCACTACCTGAAAATCATTCCTTCTTCTTCCTCCTTAAAAATACTAGCTTTGGGGCGCCTGGGTGGCTCAGTTGGTTAAGCGTCCGACTTCGGCTCAGGTCATGATCTCACGGTCCATGAGTTCGAGCCCCACGTCAGGCTCTGTGCTGACAGCTCGGAACCTGGAGCCTGCTTCCAATTCTGTGTCTCCCTCTCTCTCTGACCCTCCCCTGTTCATGCTCTGTCTCTCTCTGTCTCAAAAATAAATAAACATTAAAAATTTTTTTTAAAAAATACTAGCTTTTTTCAGGTTCAACTCACTAGATTTTTTTTAGCTTTCACTTCCATATTGTCAACTACTGATACCTTGTTTCTCCCATTATTCATAAGAGTATCCAGCTCTTGTTTCCCTCTCTGTAACTATGACATTTTGAGATTTCCTCATGCAAATAAATAATACATCCAACCCCAAAATTGCTAGAACCTTCATCTACTTGCTTCCCACATTTCTTTGAATTCCTCTTGGACTCATGACCATTGCCTACACTATATTACTTCCAGAATGTTAGTTTCAAACCTTTCAATAATCTCTGATTATCAACTTCTCTTCTTCCAGCTTGCTGTAATATTTTTATTCCAACAATTCTCCAAACTCATGAAAACCTGCAATTTTTATTCTAACACTTTTGCACTATCCATCAATCACACCAGTCCTCATTTTCCCTGGAAACCTAGATTCTCTATTTCGGCCCTGGGTTCTCTTTCACACCTTCTAAATTCTCTGTCCTCTATCTACTCATCTGGAATATCCCAACCCTGATTAGGTCAACCATCCTTTTATTTTGCACCTATGAATGAGAAGCTCAATGATCAGAAAAAATTCACTGATTAGACTTACTTTAAATTTATGTCCGCTCTATCAAAAGGAATCTCAATAGTGACAGACAACTCTGCTAAATTTTCCTATTAAATTTACCTACTTTCCAAAGTGACAGTTCTATGACTTCTCAAATGTTCAATGCCCACTCCTTGCATACTGTCTTACCTGATAACCTTGCAATAAATGGACTTTGATGAAAATTATTCATCTTGACTGCAAATTCCACCACCTTACTGTGGTGTTTCCCTTATTATAGTATCTTTGTAGTTTCCCTTATTTTAGATAAACAATGTCCTTACATAAGACCAAGTTAAATTGTGCCAGAAATTCCATCCACTATTACCATCTTAAGGATTCAACTTCTGAAATTAAAGTCTTTCTCTCCCAAATCATCAAATTTCCATTCTTTACCAATTCCTTCAAAATATCTTTTTAAAATATCTTTTAAAATATTGTCCCTTACCCTCATATAACCTTGAATTGCTCTGCTTCAATCATGAGTCCCTTAAATTTGTGTTCTCCACATACTCAGCTCACATTTTGTTTCTTACCCATACTCCTTCCAATTGGAATTTAGGCTTTGTCATTCCTTGTGCACAGTTCTAAACACCATTAATATGCATTTTCCCATGAATAATGGTTAGTTTTCCATCATAGTGCTATTGTCCTCTACAGTATTTCATGTGATTGATGATTCCATCCATCCTGAAATGCATTTTTTTTTTTTTTTTTTTTTGCTTCCAGGACACAGTGCTCTCCTGGTTTTCCTCTTTCTTCACCAACTGCACTTTTCAGTCTTCAGAGCTCCATGTTATCTATGAAATCTCTAATTGTTAGAATTGCCATAGGACTCTGGCCTCGGCTCTCAGCCTTCTGACCCTCTTTATCTATACTCTATCACTAGATGATTGCAGCCAATCTCATTGTTTCCAGTACTAGATGTATTCTTCGGAACTTTCCATATTTCCATTCAAACATTTCTCAAGGGCTCAAGTCCAATGTGGCCAACTAATGTAGCCGAATACTTGCTACTAGGCTATTTAATAGGCATCTCAAGTTGAATATGACTAAAGCTGAACTATCAATTGCCATCTTGCACCTCAGTCCATACTATCCCATAGCCTCAAGGAATGGTACTACCATCACCACCTAGATGCTCAGGCTATAAATCTAGGAGTTAGTAATGCTTGATTCTTTTCTTCTTTCATGTTCTAGACCCAGTATATTAGTTAAGTTCTACTCGGTCTTCTGCCAAACCATTACTAAATTTCAACCACTTCTATCTCTACTGCTATGTACAGTCCCAGAGACCATCACCTGATGAAACTCAAGCAGGAGCCTGCTTACATATCCCCCTGCTTCTTTTCTCATCTCCCTATAGACCATTCTCCACAAAGCAGCCACAGTGACCTTTTCAAAAGTAAACCCATGCATGTTCGTAGTTTAAAACCCTGCAATGGCTTTTCATTATGCCTGGAATAAAATCTCACTGTAGTCTGTAAGGCCCTACATGACCCAGCCTCTGTGTGTCTCCAAACTCATCTGTAGTTATTCTCTCATTTATGACATGACATCCACACTGGCATACTTTCTGTCCCTTGAACATACCAAAGTTTTCTCCATCTTTGAGCCTCTGTCCCTGCTGTTTCTTTTGCTTGAACCGTACTCTTGCTTCCATATTTTTGCACACCTTCCTGCTGCTTCTCCAGGACTCAAGGCAAACACTACCTCCTCATCAAAGGGCTTCCCCGATTGCTCTTGCTACAGGGGCCCTCTTAGTCACTTGTTACCACATGACCCTATTTTCTCATTTTTATCAGTTGCTGAAATTGGCTTATGTGATTCTTGTTCTATGTGTTACCACATTTTTCACCCCTACACTCTCCACTGAAGCATAAATTCCGGTAAATATTAGGTGCTGTTTTTCCAGAGCCTATAAATGCACCCGGCAAATAATAAACCCTCAGTACTTTTTGGCTGACAGTCATGCTAGCATTTCTTATCTAGCATTTGTGCATCTGCTTGCAACCACCTAAATGCAGCCTTCTTCCTATGGGTCAGCATTTCACCCTGTTGATTCTGGTCATTGTTCTGGCCCCATGAGCTCTCTTTACGATTTTCTAGTCCATTATCTATTACCTTCCATATTAGCTCTACTTTTTAGCTTCATACTTTTCCAGTATTTATTTGTTTCAAATGGTTTTTCTAGAAGCATTTATACATTTCAAAAATTAGAACTATAAGGTGGCAACCATTTGAGAAAGGGCTAAGAGGTATATTTAAGAATAAAAAAAAAATCCCAACTAAATGTGAACTCTATTCTTGTTTTTGCAAAAAGTAACAGGTTTTTAATGTGTGACTCAGTTTCCTCATAAGTTAGTTGAAGATTGAAATAGTTTGAAAGGCCGTTTTGAGGTTTAACAAGATATAATTTATATAAAGCACTTGATGCAAAGTTTGGTTTGGTGAAGTTACACAAGAAAGAGAATGAGTTACTTCTTGGTTTGCATGAGCTTAGAAAAAGAGGAATCCAGTTTAGGCAAGAAACAAACAAAAAAAAGGCATTATATCCTCAAACTTATTACTTTATATGTTTTAGTTTTATAATTTCATGTGAATTACTTAAATTAACTTTTAGCATCTTGATTTCCCTTCTTCTAATATGAGACTTGATCAGATGGTCTAAATTCTCCTAGCTCTAGAATCTCTGATCAAATTAAAGTAATTCATTTGGAAGACCCAAAGAAGCGAAATGTTTTGCCTCGGGCCAAAGTCCTGTTTTCTAGTTCTAGTTCCATTAAACACTCAGGGATTTTTACATCCTGTATCTCAGACTTTGATTACTGCCTCTCTGTCCATCCGAAGACACTGATCATCGTTGCCAGATGGGTTGATACTAGGGAAAGACGAGGTTGGGCAAGAAAGAACAATATTGAAGAAGAAGGCAGGGTAGTTAAAGCAGGAGGTTGTAAAGAGAGTCAGAGGAATCAAGAAATCTGTGTAAGCAGTGGGAAAGTGGGAAATTGATATTAGGGAAAGACGAGGTTGGGCAAGAAAGAACAGTATTGAAGAAAAAGGCAGGGTAGTTAAAGCAGGAGGTTGTAAAGGAATGCTTCAGAGAGTCAGAGGGATCAAGAAATCTGTGTAAGCAGTGGAGATACTAGTAGGTAGCAGAGACGCTCCGTTTCAGTGTTATCCAGAACCTTTATCTTGACTGTCAGCCATGTGGCCAGCACTATAAGAAAACAACTAGAATCTGGTGGAGTAGCAGTTTAAAAAAATGGCGGGGGGTGGGGTGGGGCGGGGAGCCAGATTATATGTGGTTGAGACCTGGCCCTAATCCCTTTTTAGCTGTGTGAACTTCACCAAGCCTTTACTGTCTCTACATGTCAGTTTTCTCATTTGTTATAATTCAGATGTCTTCTAGCTCCTAACTCTTACCTCAGATAGTTGTTCAGATGAATTTTAAATAAAATGAAACAATCAACATTTCCCAATCTTTTCTGATAATAAGAATTATTACCTGGGGTTTCTGTCACACATGCGGGTTATGAAGATTCATCCTGAGAAAGTCTGATTCGATAGGTTCTGTTTGGTGACCAGAATCTATGTTTTTTTTAAATTTTCTGAGAGAGAAAGAGAGAGAGAGAGAGAGACAGAGTACAAGCAAGGGACGGGCAGAGAGAGGGAGACACAGAATGTGAAGCTCCAGGCTCCAGGCTCTGAGCTGTCAACACAGAGCCCGATGCGGGGCTCAAACTCACAGACCATGAGGTCATAACCTGAGCCAAAGTCGGTTGCTTAACCGACTGAGCCACTCAGGTGCCCCAGAGAATCTATGTTTTTAATGACCAGAATCTGTTTTTAACTCAGGCATATTTGGAAGATACTGAAATAAAGGTGCTATGTAATGGTAATATTAAGTTAGTCCATATTGTGAGGCCCACGGAGTCCTGGCTGAAACAAGCCAGTCCAGGGAAAGAGGCTGCAAAATGGTTTCTCTTTCCCTTTGGTTCTCATCTGTGTAAGGGAGATAGTAGTGTCTTGTCCAAAGGTACTGCATTTGCCAAGTAGAGATGAAGAGACTTGGTTTTGTTTTTGTTTATGTTTTTGTTTTTGTTTTTTTCTGTCTACATACCTCCCTACATATAATCTATTTATTTACTGTATTTTGGTAGCTAATGCAAACTTGGTTTAGATTGATAATTCTCCTAATCATAGATTGGTCTATTATTATAATACTTAAATGTAATAAACCTCAACATAGTAAAGAAAGAGAAACAAAGGGAGAGAGAGAGAGAGAGAGAGACGAGACAAGGAGCAAGTATATTATAGTATTATGATGTTACAATGGCAGCTGCATTAACATCATAATTATTTAACTTAAAGGCAGTATACTCTCATATAACTGTGTTCACAAACATTAAACTGCAAAGATACCGATTAATATTGGCATATAAAGCACCTATCTAAAACTTTGGAGCTATTAGCTTGTTGGCTTGTGTTTTCAACGTTTATTTATTTTTGGGACAGAGAGAGACAGAGCATGAACGGGGGAGGGGCAGAGAGAGAGGGAGACACAGAATCGGAAACAGGCTCCAGCCTCTGAGCCATCAGCCCAGAGCCCGACGCGGGGCTCGAACTCACGGACAGTGAGATCGTGACCTGGCTGAAGTCGGACGCTTAACCGACTGCGCCACCCAGGCGCCCCTGGCTTGTGTTTTAGTTGAAACTTAATTGATAAAATTGAGATGCTATTCTCCTTACAAATTAGAAAATAGTTAACAGATAAATTGCTTTGAATCTCTAAAGCTCCAAGAGCCATCTATTGTCTAATATCAGTTGACTCCAGTTATAAAGTAATGCACATATCATTCATTACCAGCAAGAGACCTGGTAAAATTTAGCAAGCTTCCCTGAAGTATTGAGAATCTTTTACTATTTTCTTCTTGCACTGAACTTGCCTTTGAGTAAGTATGTGAAAAGGACTAAAAAGAATTTTCAAGGGCATTTTCCAATGTTATGATACATATATGGTCCTCAAGTCTACCTCCTTGTTTGCATTTCTGAACTTAGTTCTAAATCTTCGGTGTATGAATGGGTTTAGTTCCTATAGCAGTCATCTGTGAATGAATTGTTACCATGAAATATTAATAGTCACCTTAATATATTAGGTCTAGTACTTTGCATGCCTTGCATATAAAAATGCCTAAATAAACATATACGCAACTAATGGATTGTTTCATTCAGCCATAATTCAATAAGACCCAGATTTTCATCTCAAGGAGTTTAAAGTCTATTAGGGATGATAAAACACAGACACTATATGCAGTAGGTATTTATAAGTAATAAGTAATATATAAGGGGTTAAATGAAATGTCATGGGATTTTGAGGCTAGTGAGACCACTTCTGGGTGTGTGTATATAGTCACATACGTTTATGCGTATGTGTGCAAGTTTGCAACAAAAAAAAAATCAAATTTTCTTCCAATCTCCCCTATTTGTAAGGCATTGATTGGCAAGTTTCAAAACTCTTTATACTCCTCTCTTCTTCTCTATCTCTGAGTACCCAATTTTCAGAATCTAGTCCCTGTTATGAAGAGTGTGGCATTAATAAGCACATGATAAAAATACTGGTAAAATAAATATCTTTGTCCTTTCAGAAGTATTTATGTTTTTCAAAAGTATCACAGAAAGAAGAAACTTTAAGAATTCCTTAACAGAGGAAGAATTTCAGACTCCATTGCATCAGGGTTGAGAATATTTTGAAGTGGGAGGCTGAGCAGCTTTTCTGGCATCTCTTGAAACATGACAGAGGACATTGACAATGGTCCTTTGGTGGATACAACCATGTTCCTTTGAAACAGACTGAGCAAGACACAAGAGGGATATTGAAGCAAGCAGGCTATGTTTATAGCGTTATTCATGGAACTGCCCTGGTGCCCTTCTCTATTTGAATTGATTTTGACCACTCCTTTTGTAACCCTCAGTTGATTCTCATCTGCTAGGTCAATATACTCTTTGACAACTCTATGGGACACTTGGCTCTTGTGTTTTCATTTCTTTGCATGGTCTCTACACATTTTCTCTACCCAGTGGTGACTTCATATTAATGATCTCCCTTTGGCATGGCCCCAGTATAACTCCAAATTTAGTGCTCACTCTTAGATTTTTATATCTTGGCAAAGTCTAGCCCTTGGTCCATCTCCTTTCCTTCACCTGGTTTCTTAATAAAGATTTCATAAGACATTTACAAGCCTCAGTTGTTTGGCATTCGGTTGTGATGCCCCCTGAAGTCTATCTTTCTTAGCAAATAATGTTTTAAGAGTTTTGAAAGTGTCAGATGTGGAGAATACTGATGATGGGCCCAGGGTAGAATGTGGTGGGAAATAGTGGTTCTGCTCCTGAAGTATCTGCTGGAGGTGCTGCCTCCCTCCTTGTTAGATTCAAAACGCTTCAGGACCTCAGGCTTCCCATCCACCCTGTAAAGAACTTAGAAGGTATCACTCTCCTCCTGTAACAACAAAAAAGGCTTGAACGGACTGAACATAATCAACTCTTCTTAGAGCCATCAGATAACTGAGGTTACAGGGTAAACCGCTGCTCTCCAAATTGAAAAGACAAATAGGTGGAAACAGAGAGTCATAGTTTATTGGAGCAAAAAACCCCCACTGAAACAACAGTACTGGGGTAGGAAATTTTAGCTGTAATTGATGAGTTGTTTGAGGTTCACTGTGGACAGACTCAAGGGTTAAAAAACTCCACAGAGGTCTTTGTTTTTAATGTTTATTTATTTTTGAGAGAGAGGGAAGAATGAGAGCAGGGGAGGGGGCAGAGAGAGAGGGAGGCACAGAATCCAAAGCAGGATCCAGGCTCTGAACTATCAGCCCAACATGGGGCTCGAACCCATGAACCATGAGATCATGGCCTGAACCAAAGTCAGATGCTTAACCAACTGAGCCACCCAGGCATCCCTGCAGAGGCCCTGTCTTAACAGGACTCCTAGACTTATATGAGTTTGACCCCCAGGAGCTTTTCCAGGTTCTCACAGGGAGTATTGGAGAGAAATCCCTCTTGTGCTTCTGGCACGCGGAAGGAAAAAGTAACCATTTTGAAATATGCCCTAAACATTCTGTTTCCTTTTGTTTTCTTTTTAAAGAAAAGTTTATTTAAGAGAGAGAGAGCATAAGGGTAGGGGAAGAGAGAGAGGGAGAGGGAGAATCCCAAGCAGGCTCTGTGCTGTTGCAGAGCCTCATGTGGGGCTCGATCTCACAAACTATGAAATCATGACCTGAGGTGAAATCAAGAGGCTGCTTTGGATTCTGTGTCTCCCTCTCTCTCTCTGCCCCTCTCCTTCTTCTATGTGTGTGTGCTCTCTCTCTCTCTCTCAAAAATAAATAAATAAATAAATAAGAATCTGTAGTTTGAAGAGTGTCTGGAATATATGTGAAGGAGACTTATTTATTAATCTCAGAACATGTGCTGGAGGGGAAGGGATCTTTAGGAAACTTCCCCAAGAACAAAAGGGCATGCAGTCACAATTTCTCTGCACCCCCCCCAATCCTAGATAGATGACCACCTGTGAGAAACAGCAGGAACACTTTCCACCTGCCTTGCTAACACTGCAAACCTCTCCCCTACATTTTCCTGCAGATATGCCCCATCCACAAGAGACAAAAAAACTACATAATGATAAAGAGAACAATCCAACAAGAGGATATAACAGTTATACATATTTATGCACCCAATGTGAAACACCTAAATACATAAACCAACTCTTAACAAACATGAAGGGAGAAATTGACAGCGATAGAATAATAGGGGACCTTAACACCCCACTTATATCATTGGATAGATCATCCAGACAGAAAATCAATAAGAAAACGGTGGCTTTGAATGATACATTGGACCAGATGGACCGAACAGATATATTAAGAACATTCTAGGGGCGCCTGGGTGGCGCAGTCGGTTAAGCATCCGACTTCAGCCAGGTCACGATCTCGTGGTCCGGGAGTTCGAGCCCCGCGTCAGGCTCTGGGCTGATGGCTCAGAGCCTGGAGCCTGTTTCCGATTCTGTGTCTCCCTCTCTCTCTGCCCCTCCCCTGTTCATGCTCTGTCTCTCTCTGTCCCAAAAATAAAAAACGTTGAAAGAACATTCTATTCAAAAACAGCAGAATGTACATTATCTTCAATGGCATGTGGAATATTCTCCAGAATAGATTACATGTTAGGCCACAAAACAAGTCTGAGTAAATTCACTAAAATTGACATCATATTATGCATCTTTTCTGACCACAACTGTATGAAACTAGAAATCAATCACAAGAAAACATCTGGAAAGAACATAAATATATGGACTTAAATAATAAACTACTAACCCATGAATAGGTCAACCATGAAATCAAAGAAGTCAAAAATACTTTGAGATAAATGAAAATGAAAACACAACTGTCCAATATTTTTGAGATGCAGCAAAAGTGGTTCTAGGAAGGAAGATTACAACAATTCAGGCCTACCTCAAGAAGCAAGTTAAATTTCAAATAAATGACTTAAACTTGTACCTAGAAGAGCTAGAAAAAGAAGAATATCCTAAAGCCAGCAGAAGGAAGAAAATAAAGTTTAGAGCAGAAATAGATGAAGTAGAGACTAGAAGAAGAACAGAACAGATCAATGAAACCAGGAGCTGTGTCTTGAGAAAGTTAAAGAAAATTGATAAGCCTCTAGCCAGATTCATCAAGAACAAAAAGAAAGAAAACTCAAAATAAAACTGGAAATGAAGAGGGAGAAATAACAAATGACACCACAGAAATATAAAGGTTTGTAAGAGAATAATATGAAAAATTATATGCCAACAAATTGAACAACCTAGAAGAAATGGATAAATTTCTAAAAACATATACTCTTCCAAACTGAATCGGGAAGAAATAGAAAATTTGAACATTATGATCAATGCAATTGAACCAGTAATCAAAAAAACTCCCAACCAACAAAAGTCCAGGACCAGGTGGTTTCAGAGGTGAATTCTTTCAAATACTTAAAGAAGAGTTAATACGCTTCTCAAACTGTTCCAAAAAACAAAAGAGGAAGAAATGCTTCTAAATTCATTCTATGAGGCTAGCATTACCCTGATACCAAAATCAGATAAAGACACTTTATAAAAAGAAAACAACAGGCCAATTTTCTGATAAACATAGATGCAAAAGTCCTCAATGAAATACTAGAAAAATAAATTCAACAATACATTAAAAGACCTATTTACTACAATCAAGTGGGATTTATTCCTGAGTTGCAAGTGTGTTTCAATATTCACAAGTGAATCAACATGATACATCACATTAACAAGAGAAAGGATAAAAACCACACTATTATCTCAATAAATGCAGTAAAAACATTTGAAAAAGACAAAATTCATTCATGGTAAAAACTCTCCAAAAGGTAGGTTTAGAAGGAACATACTTCAACATAATAAAGGCATAAGTGAAAAACCCACAGTTGACATCATACTCAGTGGTGAGAAACTGAGAGATTTTCCATTAAGATCAGGAAAAAGACAAAGATGTCCACTCTCACTACTTCTATTCAACATAATACTGGAAGTTCTAGCCATAGCAGTCAGACAAAAAAAGAAATGAGTCTTCAAATTAGTAAGGAAGAAGTAAAATGTTCACTATTTGCATATGATATTTGCATATGATAAGATACTATATATAGAAACATCTAAAGACTCCACCCAAAAACTACTAGAGCTGATAAATTCATTAAATTTGCAAGATACAAAATTAATATACAGAAATTTGTTGAATTTCTATGCACTAATAATGAAGTAGCAGAAAGAGAAATTAAGGAAACAATCCTATTTATGATTGCATGAAGATTATTAAAATACCTAGAAATAAACTTAACCAAGAAGGTGAAATGCCTATACTCTGAAAACTATAAAACACTGACAAAAGAAATTGAAGATGATATAACAAATGAAAAGATCAAATGCCCATCAGTTGATGAATGGATAAAGAAGAGGTGGTATATACATGCAATAGAATATTAGCCATAAAAGAGAATGAAATCTTGCCATTTGCAACAACATGGATGGACCTAGAGGGCATAATGTTAAGTGAAATAAGTCAGTCAGAGAAAGATAAATACCATATGATTTCACTCTTGTGAAATTCAAGAAACAAAACAAACGAACAAGCAAATAGGAAAACAGCCTTTTAAAAATAGTTTTTAAAGTTTATTTATTTTGAGAGAGAGAGAGAGCACAAGCAGGAGAGGGGCAGAGAGAGTGAGGTAGAGAATCCTAAGCAAGCTCCAGGCTCAGCGCAGAGCCTGACACAGGGATTGATCCCATGATTGCAAGATTACAATCTGAGCTGATATCAAAAGTCAGGTGCTTAACTGATTGGGCCACCCAGGTAACCCAAAATAACAGACTCTTAAATACAGAAAACAAATTGGTGGTTGCAAGAAGGGAGGTAAGGGAGAGGTGTGAAATGGTGAGGGGGATTAAGAGCACACTTATCTTGAGCGCTGAGAAATTGCACAGAATTGTTGAATCATTATATTGTGCAACTGAAACTAATATAACATGGTATGTTAATTATACTTGAAAAAACTGCAAAAAAAAAAGAAAACTTTCTCGATTAGGTAAAAATTGAGGAAATTTTTTCAGAAGGAAATCCCCCTTGCAAGAAATGATAAAAGCAGTTCTACAGAAATAAGGAAAATTATACAGGTCAGGTACTTGGATCTACATAAAGAGCATTCGAGGGGAATAAATAAAAGTAAAATAAAGTTTGTTTTTCTTATTGTTAATTGGTCTAAGAGATACGTTTCTTGAAATTAACAATAGTGACAGTATAGTCAGTGATCATACCTTATAAATAAGTGAAATAAATGTAGTAATGTCACATGTCATAAGAGATGTAAGGGAGGAATTACACAGAGTCTGTTATGAGGACCTTTTGCTACCAGTAAAGTGGTACAGTGCTATTTGAAGTGAACTTGGATTAGTTGTAAGTGCACATTGCAACTATAGGGCAACTAAAAATTGTAAAAATGAAGCAAAAATCATTATGATGAAAGAGAAAATGGAATCTTTTTTAAAAAAATTTTAACATTTATTCATTCTTGAGAGACAGAGACAGAGTGTGAGTTGGGGAGGGGCAGAGAGGGAGACGCAGAATCCGAAGCAGACTCCATGAGCCCCGACGTGGGGCTCAAACTCACAGACCACCAGATCATGACCTGAGCCGAAGTTGGATGCTTAACTGACTGAGCCACCCAGGTGCCCCGAGATAATGGAATCTTACAAAATGCTCAATTTAAACAAGAGAAGGAAGAAAGAGTGAAGACAAAAACAAAACAAAACAAAACAAAACAAAAAAAACAAAGAACATTGACAATAGGAAAAATAATAAATATGATAGATATTAATCTAAGCATATCATTAATGATTTTAAGGTAAAAACACCAATTAAAGAGATTGTCAGTGCTGATTTTAAAAAAAGACCCAAATATGTTGTCTATAAGAAATCCCCTTTAAATATGAAGACACAAGGAGATTAGAAGTAAAAAGATGAAGAAAGATAAACCATGCAAACATTAATTAAAAGGAAACCAGAATAGCTATATTAATTTCAGAATAGGCTAACTTCAAAGAAAAGAAAATAAGAAATGAAGAGGGCCATTAGTAATGATAAAAGGGGTAAATTCTTCAAGAAGACAGCAATCCTTAATATGTATCCACCGAATGATACAGCATTATTATACATTAGGCAGAAACTGCTAGAATAGCAAGGAGAAATAGATGAATTGTTATGGTTGGAGACTTCAACAAACTTCTGTTGTGTCTATTGACTGATCCAGCAGGCAGAAAATCAATAAGGACGGAGTTGAACTGCACAGCACCACCAATCAGGTGACTACTACTTCCTCTAGCAACAGCAGAATATTACATTCTTAAGTTCACATGGAACATTTACCAGGATAGGCCATAAAATACATCTTGACAAATTTCAAATAATAGAAAGTAAGCAAGGTTCACGCATAGGCCACATGATATTAAACTAAACATCAGTAGCAAAAAGAGAGCTGGTGAACCTCAAAATACGAGATTAAGTAACACCCTTCTAACTGACACATGGGTCAATGACAAAATCCTAAGGGAAATTTCAAAGTATTTTGAACTAAACTTTAAAGCACACGTTACCAAACTTTGTGGACTGCAGGAAAAAAAGCAGTTTTTTGAGGGAAATTTATAGCATCAAATACCTATATTAGAAAAGAAGATGTATTTGAAACTAATTATATTAGCACTCATCTTAAGAAAGTAGAAAAAGAGACTTTAAATCTAAAGTAAGCAGAAGAAAAGATATAATAAAATTTGAGCAGTCATCAGTGAAACTGGAAACAGGAAATCAATAAAGAAAATGAATATAATCAATCTGTTCTTTTGAAAAAAAATCAGTAAAATGGATAAAACTCTCACCAAATTAAATAAGAGACAAATAAAGAGGACATAAATTACTAATATCAAAAATGTAGGGGCACCTGGGTGGCTCAATCGGTTGAGTGTCCGACTTCAGCTCAGGTCATGATCTCACAGTTTGTGAGTTCGAGCCCCACATCAGGCTCTGGACTGACAGCTCAGAGCCTGGAGCCTGCTTCAGATTCTGTGTCTCCCTCTCCCTCTGCTCCTCCCCTGTTCACATGCTGTCTCTCTCTCAAAAATAAATAAAGATTAAAAAAAAATTTTAATAAAAAAATGTAAAAGAAATAGTCATTACTGATTCCATGGCCATTAAAAGGATAATTAAAAAAATATTATGAACAACACTGTGCTCACACATTTGATAACCTTGATGAAATGGACTAATATTAGCCAGGTAGCCAGAACTACCCTAATATTAAATCTTGACAAATACATCATAAGAAAAGAAAACTATGAACTAATATCTCTCATGAATATAGACACAAAATTCCTAAGCATAATTTTAACAAATTGAATTTAAAGTGTATAAAAATGATTATCTACCATAATCAAGTGGGATTTATTTCAGGTATGCAAGTCTGATTCAACACTCAAAAACCAATTAATGTAATCCACCACATCAACAGGCTAAAGAACAAAAATATGATTATATCGTAGATACAGAGAAAGCGTTTGACAAAATCCAAAATTCATTCATAATAAAAACTGCCAGTAAACTAGGAAGAGAGGGAAACTTCCTCAACCTGATAAAGGATATGTACAAAAAGTTCAGCTAACATCATATGTAATTGAAAGAAACTCATAGGTGTCCCACTACAATCAGGAACAAGGCAAAGATTTTCCCTTTCACCACTTCTTTTCAACATTGCACTGGAAGTTGTAGCTGATGAACCCACACAAGGAAAGGAAATAAAAAGTATACATATGAGGAATGAGTAAGTAAATCTGTCTTTGTTCACAGATGACATGATCATTTATGTAGAAAATCTGATAGAACTGACAAAAAACAACAACAACAACAACAACAACAACAAAACCCTCCTGAAACTAAGTGATTAAGGTTGCAGGATACAAGGTTAATATACAAAAGTCAGTTGCTCTCTTCTATACCAGTGACGACAAATGGAATTTGAAATTAAAAATATTAGCAGACTGCCCTTCTGAGACAGAAACACTTAGGTAAAAAATCTGACAGAATATGTATGAAATCTATTTGAGCAAAACTATAAAACTGGTGAAGGAAAGCAAAGAAATAGGAAAAGAAAGAAATATTGCATGTTCATGGATCAGAAGACTCAGTATTGTCAAGATGTCATTTCTTTGTAACTTGATCAATACATTCCGTTCAATCCCAATCAAAATTCCAGCAGGTTATTTTGTGGATATTGACAACCTGATTATAAATCTGATATGAAGAGGCAAAAGAACCAGAATAGCTAACACAACACTGAAGGAGAAGAACAAGTTGGAGGACTAACACTACCTGACTTTAAGACTTACTGTAAGATTACTACATTAATCAAAATAATGTGGTATTGGCAAAAGAAGAGACAAATAGATAAATGGGATAGAATAGAGAGCCCAGAAATAGACCCACATAAATATAGTCAACTGACAGTTGGCAAAGGAGCAAAGGCAATACAGTACAGTGAAGACAGTGTCATCAATAAATGGTGTTGGAACTGGACACCCACATGGCAAAAAAATAAATAAATAAATCTAGACACAGTCCTTACATCCTTCACAAAAATTAACTCAAACCGTATCACAGACCTTAACATAAGATGTAAAACTATAAGTCTCCTAGAAGATAACATGTAAGAAAACGTGGATGATCCCGGGTACGGCGATGACTTTTCGATACAATACCAAAGACATGATCTATGAAAGAAATAATCGATGAACTGGATTTCATGAAGATGGGAAATTTTCTGCTCTGCAGTAGATAATGTCAGGAGAATGAAATGCAAGTCACATACTGGGAAAGAATGTCTGCAAAAAACCACACCTGATACAGGACTGTTATTAGAAATATACAAAGAACTCTTAGAATTCAATAAGAAATCAAACAATCCAATTAAGAAATGGGACAAAGACCTTACCAGACACCTCACCAGAGAAGATATACAGATGGGAAATAAGCATACGAAAAGATGATCCACGTCTGTCATCAGGGAAATGCAAATTAAAACAACAGTGTGATATCACCATACACCTATTAGAATGGCCAAAGTAAGGAAGGAACACCAAATGCACCACTCTGGTGCAGGATGTTAGTAATGGGAGACGTTATGCATGTTGGGGGGGGCAGGAGATACATAGAAAATCTCTGAACCTTCTTTTCAGTTTTGTTGTGAACCTAAAACTGCCCTCAAAAATGAAGTCTTAACAAAATCTCTTCAGGATGATACTATACAACAGACTGCTACCTGATGCACTTAAACGCATGTGACTTTTCAGATTTCTTGGTTTGTGGGTAAAGAATGAGTATCAATTCTGGTCTTTCACCTGGCAGAGTCATGAGATATGGCAGGGGCTCTGTAAAGGAGGCACAGGCTACCTTCATTCAGTTATCAGTAACTAGTGTGTCTGGAACCCAGGCAGAGTTTCAGAACCACTGTACATATCCCAAAGGAAGCAACAGGCAATGAGGACTTGTCACATCACCAAGGCACCTGTAAACCTTGGATTATTCTTTGTCAAAAACTATCTCACCAATTCTTTTTTTTTAATGTTTAATGTTTATTTATTTTTGAGAGGGAGACAGAGTGTGAACTTGGGAAGGGCAGAGAGAGAGGGAGACACAGAATCCGAAGCAGGCTCCAGGCTCTGAGCTGTCAGTACAGAGCCCGACGCGGGGCTCGAACTCAAGAACTGCGAGGCCATGACCTGAGCTGAAGTTGGACATTCAACTGACTGAGCCACCCAGGTACCCCACCAAATCTCTGCAAAGCCCATCTTAAATAGATGGTTTTGGCTGGCTGGCTGACATATGCTATCACAGGCTCTAACAGGAAGAAATCTTACCATTAGAATTCCTACTTATCAATGGTTTTCTGGATTCTTTGCTACATTACTCTCACAACTTCAGTTGCTTTCAACCCAACTGTTTTCCTAGTTCTCAATCTTCCTAATTCCCATCATCTTTTAAATTAGGTAGTTTATTCCTGAAAGGGTATTTCCATGTATTAATACCAAACCCCTTTAATGAAATTGGGACTCAGTCAACTTGAAAACATCGTGATACATAGTTTTGATTGCATTATAATAAGATCACATGGATCTTATTCATTTCCAGTGTAGCATAAAATGAGGGGTATACTAGTATTTATTCCTGCCTAACAAATTACTGTATACACAGTGATTTAAAATAACAAGTACTTATTATCTTGCAATTTCTGTGGGTCCTGAAGTCAGGAGTGGCTTAGCTATGTGATTCTGACCAAGAGTCTTTCATGAAATTTTACTTGAGAATTTGTCCTATGGTGCAGTCATCTGAAGGTTTGACTGGAATTGAAGAATTAATTTCCAAGATGGCTTACTTGCATGGTTGCTGACAAGAGGCCTCAGCAACTTGCCCTATGGGTCTCTCCATAGAATGTCTTGAGGGTCCTTACAATATGGTAGTTGGCTTTCTCCAGAGTGATCCAAGGGAGAACAAGGCAGAAGTCATTTCAATATCTAGCCTTGGAAGTCATGCATTATCACTATTATAGTATCTTCGTGTTAAATAGGTTGGCCTCATGCATTATGGAAGTGACTATACAAGGCCGTGAACACCAGGGGGTAAAGATTATCGGGGTAATCTTGGAGCCTGGCTGTCCCAGTAAGCCATTCAGATATGTTTATAACAATGATAAAATATCAAACTGATACCTACCCACCTTCCCCCCAAAAAGAAACCATATGGATATCAGCTAATATGTGTTGTAAAAGATCCTTTCATTTATGTAAGTAAGTATGTATGTATGCATGTATGTATGTATGTATGTATGTAGTTACTGAGAGAGAGACAGTACATGTGTGGGGGAAAGGAGCAAAGGGAGAGAGAGAGAAAATCTTAAGCAGACTCCACCCTCAGTGCAGAGCCCAACTCTGGGCCCAATCCCATGATCCTGGGATCATGAACTGAGCTGAAATCAAGTCAGATGCTAAACCAACTGAGCCACCCAGCCGCCCCTAAAAGATCCTTTCTTATATTAACTTAATGAATCTTCACAACCACTTCTTTGGTAGATACTCCATTTTATAGATCAAGAAGCTAAGAGTTTAAAAACCTTTAGTAACTTATTCAACATTACACAACCAGTAAGCTGCAAGACTAGATTTTAAACGTAATCATGCAATGCTGATCCTGTTTGAATTTCTATAGAATGACATATGACATTCTTCTCATCCTGACTTTCCTGATGGGACAATGTTTGTAAGGACTTGCATCTTCATTGTAATATTCATTCATTTTGACTTCTGTACTAAGACAGGCTGCAAATTATGTTCACTATTCTGCCAGCTGGATGGTTCGCCCTTCTCCCAGTTTCCTTTCCACTGACCCTTCAGTAGATAAGGTAACTCTGTGGATGAGAATCACCACTGTGGAATATTTCATTTTCACAGGAAAAATATCTCCTATTTTCCATCAGTAAGACATAGACTTTAATATCACCATCACAAATGCTTAAGTTCTGTAATTATTTTGATTAGCATACTTCCTGGAAATCTTTGGTGTGATTTTGTCATATAGATGAAAAAGGACATTTTATCTTTTCCTCGGGGTCTTGATGGCAGTTTCTGCTTTTCCAAATTCACGTTCCCTTCAGGAATAAATGTGTATAATAACTGTAATGTCCATTCCCACCGCACACCGTAGGGCACAAAACCCTGAAGATATGTTCTGTCTTAGCCTTGATTCATGACCACCTTTAACGCCTACAGTTAGCATTTGGGGCACAAGGTTTCAGACCCAGTGAAAACACTGAAACTGCTGCCAGAGAGGTAGAACGGCAGAGCAAACTGCTCAGGCACCAGAGGCTGTGAAACTCATTTTGAGCAAAAATCTAAGATTCATATTGTGGTTTATTTAAGCAGCTGAATTATAAAGCTTAGAATTCCCTGTGCAGGAGTCCGTTTCACAGATGTTAAATGTTTGAAAAAAATTTTTAACGTTTATTTATTTTTGAGAGAGAGCAAGCGAGCAGGGGAGGGGCAGAGAGGGAGACACAGAATCTGAAGCAGGCTCCAGGCTCTGAGCTGTCAGCATAGAGACTGAGGCAGGGCTTGAACTCACAAACCTGGAGATCATGACCTGAGCTGAAGTTGGACCCTTAACTGACTGAGCCACCCAGGGGCCCCCAGATGTTAAATGTTTTAGCTTTCTTTCCACTTTATGAGCTTGATCACAACATATGTCTTTGTCCCTGTTTCATCTCCCAGTCTCCTAAACTCCCATTATGGTCCTGGTTTCTGGTGATTCCTTTCCCCCAAATAAACTGAGGAGCTCTCCTTTAAAACCTACACTGCAGTAGGATGACAAGGAGAAAGGAGGTAGGTGCCCAGGGGTCACAGCTACACTACACTAGAATATTGTTGAGTTTGTAATGGAATGGAGACCATCTCACTCACCAGAATCATCCTGGTAACTGGGAGCACAACTTTGAGAGGCTGGAGTTGACCTCAGAGTTAGAGTGGAAATCCAAAATGCAGGTTTGAGTAATAACAGATGATCCATCTCTAAACCACCATCAAGGGAAGCTGCAGCAGGGTAATTGCAGCCTGTTAGATGACAGTTTAAAATATTTTTAATCATCTGAGGTGTATGAACAATTTTGTGTTTACGCAGGAAAATTTCCTTATTTTATGAAGACGTAGGTTGAAATGTGAAGGTCTGAAGTGGCTTCCTGTCTGTAATTTAATTTAAAATACAGCAGCAAAATAAAATAGATTATGCAAATATGGAAACATGTTAACAATTGTTAAAAGTAAATAATGGGCATCTGGTCATTTCATTCACCCTGCTTTTCTATAATAAAAAACAAAAGCTGCTTAATAAGGTACAAAAATTGGGTCTTAAGTGAGTAGGTCAGGGCAACAGAAGAAAAGGTCAGCCCCTTTCTCTGTCCTTCCTTAAGGCATCATTCAGCCTGATTTATAAATAAATGTTGAATAAATATTTGAGGAACATATTTTAGAGATATCAAAATATGTACCTACCTAGGAGTTTGGACTATACAGTAATTCTTCACATTATCTGTATGTTGGAGACTTCAACCATTGGCAGAGGACCAATATCTAATATCTCTCGTTTGGCAAAAGAGAACTTTCCCTATTGTGAAGGTAGATAGAAGATCGTACTTCTATACATCTCAAGTGTGAGAACATCAAAATATAGTAGTCTGCGTAGTTTCAAAAGGTGTTCTTGCCTCACTGCCGTGTTCACAGTGACCACTTAACGTTTCAAAAGAAAAGTCATTATTCACAGAATAATTTGTTTAAAGGATAGGAAACTGGAATGCATTTTTCTAAGGATTTCATGCCAGGTGATTGATTTTTCTTAAAGTGCAGTAATCAAGGAGTATTCATCAGTTACCTGAAAAACGTCTATTATCCTATTTCATCAGAGTGCCAAGTAAATTACATAAAGTGATATCACAGATCGAGAGGACCCTATTTTCAGGGCATTGTGGGGGAGCCGGCCAGCTTTTTAAAACTTCTATTTTCCCTTTTAGTGATACGGAGTGCGGGCCTATCCCTGAAGATATTATATTATTTTTCTTCTGTTTTTTTTCCTTTTTTTTTTCCTATGGCCACTGGCCTTTCACTAGTAGGTAAATTAATGTACACCTTCCAAAAACAAGCTAATTGTAGAACTATATGGTGGGTCTGTGCAGATTTCTCTCTGAATGTGCTAGGGAAAGTAACACAACTGAAAGATACTTATTCCTCTACGTTTCCCTTTGGACAATCTGCCAGGTAGCCAGTGGTCAGCAACAAGGGTGGCAATAGAAAATGAGCTCATTAACTATAAAGTAAGAGCGAGAAGATTATGCAAAAAGAAGTCAGACCCCTCCTGCCAGCTGGGTAATTTGATACTATCATTAGTGACCATAAACATTTGCTATTTATCAAAATAGTCTTAAATGGGATCAAGGAGAAAGTTCATGATCTTGACTATAAACCTAAAGGTGCTTATTTTTCTTCTATTATGCAGGTACGCAGCAAAACTATCCCAGGTTTTGAAATTTATTGGTAATAAGCATGTGCTATATTAAATGTGTTAGAAAAAGTATTGCTTATCTATTCTTTGCCATAATATTTGTTCAGACTAATATTTCCATGAGAAGCTCAAAGTTGGTAGAATTTAAAAAATTAAAAATTGAAACTAGGCATAATCTTTAATTATAGATTATTTAAAAGAGAATATTGAACTTGAGTCTTGGTAAGAAAAGCTTAGTAAGTACTTTTCCTTTGTTAATTATAATTTTGAATCTCTTTCTCCCGTCCTCCCTTGACGTTTCAAATGAAAATTAATTTACAAATATTTGACTCTATAAAAAATAAACAAAATAAGTTTATTTCCTCTCGTGTGTGTGTGTGTGTGTGTGTGTGTGTGTGTAGTGTTGAGAAGAAAACACAAAAAAATCTGGCTAACACACTTTTCTGATTCAATATAAATTTCAGCATGGGTCTGATAGCATTTTTTTTTCTGAATTAATTTTATAACATCTAGCTGAATGATAATTTTTTCCTTTAAGCCATTATAGAATTGGCTCAACACTTGACATAATTTTTTGGTTGAGATACTCATAGATAAAAACATGCTAAGATTTCAGTTCTCACAAGATGAGAAGAAATAAATGAAAACGACATTCTTGAGCTAGTATTCTGAACTTACAGCACTGTATTGGAGTATCATTAATGAAATTAAGTTAAAAAAATTTTTTACCATATATAAAAAGCAAAAGAAATAAATAAGAAAGCCAAGCCAATGGTGTCATCTGTCTTTCTATCTATCTGACTGCCTCTGTATCTGTCTTCAGATACAAGAGTAAACACACTTTTTTTTTTCTAAGAGTGAGATGAAATTAGAAAGATGTGGGAAACTATAAGAAATAATGTACCATATGGCAGGAGCTAAAGAGGAGACAAGTTCTCTCACCTTCAATGGTGAGATTATATGTGTCAACAAACCCCCAACACATATGCTTTTGAAAAATGTAACACCAAATATAGACTTTCGAATATAGGAAATAAAATTTCACTGTAATTAAGATGAGAAATAGTCATTACCCATTTGGATTCATTCCAGTTTTCACAAGGGCAAATTCCTAAACTGTCATTTTCTTTTCCCATTATAGAGTCTGGCACCAAGGCAGGATATTAGGATTTTAATGCCTTAATATATTCTATGAAATATACTAGTGTACTTTACTATTTTGACCTTTTGGCACATCATATTTTGATTCGGATGGCCATTTCACTCTTTGCTCTCAAGCTCAGGGAGGCCATAAAAGAGTGAAATGAATGGATTGACTATAGCTAGTCACAATACAGAATACTGAAAAGGTCATTGTATCTCATTGACTGTGCTATTATTCATGGATATACAGGACCTTAAATATTTGATACCATAGTCTTGTGACACAGAAATCCGAGAAAAAAAAATGGAACCAAGAATCACTTCTCATGGCAAAATTGCACCATAATTCAAGAAGGGGAAATAGCAGAAGCTTAGTATGGGGAGGAAAAATCATCTTCACTTCTGCTCATCTCCCCCCTTTTGGTAAAATATACCCTGGAACACATATTCTCAAAAGGAAAAGAAGTTACAGAGGCAATCTGAAAATGTGAAAGAAACAACTTGAAGCTAACAGAACTCAGAAACTGAGACCTCTGGTCGTATTTTCCAAGAGTCTCTAGGTCATGTTTGCTTGTTTTCTGAAGATGAGATTAGAGGGCTACACTCCAATAGAAACATAAGAAAACTTAAGGTATTAGAATAGAAAATTTATTCAATTTAAGGTATTAGAATAGAAAGCCCTACAGGGTATTTTCTCTCCTTGAAACAGCAAAATATGTTCCTTTTCGCCTCTACGTGATACTAAGTAGCCAGAGGATCCTCACCTCCTGGTAGAAAGTGAATTCCTAGGTCGTCCATTAACCAGCATGGCTTACAGAACTATATTTATTGCTGCCAATATTTTGTTAGTTTACTTAAATACAGTCAGCTAAAAAAAAGGTAAAGTTAAAGTGGGTCAAACTGAAAACATGAAGAGGCAATTCATCAAAGAAAAAGCACAAATCAACAATGAAAACTTTTGACTAAAAGTTCAATGTTCCTAGTAATTCTTTAAATGCAACACAAGCAACAATTATATCCATTTTCAACTATCAATTATTCAGAGTAAAGGAAGATAATACCTGGTGTTTGTGGGAATGAGAAAAATAGTATTCAAATTTTTCTTCAGAATGTATGTTGATAGATCCTGTTCCAAATGCATTTTTGTTCAAATACATTTAAAATGTGCATAGCTTCAAACAGCAATGCAATTTCTGGATTTCTTCCTAAGGAATAAACTAGATGTGTGCAAATGACTTATCTTTAAGAATGTTAATCACAGGGGTTCCTGGGTGGCTCAGTCGGTTGGGCGGCCGACTTCAGCTCAGGTCACGATCTCACACTCCGTGAGTTCGAGCCCCGCGTCGGGCTCTGTGCTGACCGCTCAGAGCCTGGAGCCTGTTTCAGATTCTGTGTCTCCCTCTCTCTCTGACCCTCCCCCGTCCATGCTCTGTCTCTCTCTGTCTCAAAAATAAATAAACGTTAAAAAAATTTTAAAAAAATGTTAATCACAGCGATATTAATAATAGTAGAAAATCTGAAGAAAACAGGGGATTAAGTAAATTACATTCTATTTACATCATCTAGCTCAAAGAAACTAGTAAGGGCTTTAGAACATATTCATGATAAAGTGTAAGTGGAAAAAAGTAGCAACCGCATATCTTGAGTATATTTCCAATTTTCTAAAGTGGGTGTGTATGCATGTAGAGTTGTATCAAACATCTATTTGTAGTTTCCACGGTGGTTAAGTCTAAGTAATGACATGGTGGTATAATGGGTGATTGTGTGTGCATTTGTGCATACTCAGGGGAAAAAGTCTGGCACATTAAACACCAAAATGTTAGCAGTGGCTAATTCTGAGAGATGAAATTATAATTATGGATGATTTTTGTATTTAGTGCCCGGGCTTGATTTTCTGAATTTCCTCAATACTTGATAATCAATAAGCATTGCTTCATTGAAAACTGAAGAAAACACCGCTTTTTAATTTTCTTTAGAAAGAACAGGCAGGAGAAATGTATCCAAGTGGTCATAAGAAATCACAAAGGAAGGTCTGAATTACAGTGATCCTTCAGAGAAACAACCGAAGACTTCGTAAGTGAATGTCCTCATCCCCCTGAATGTCCTGTCTCCATCCCAGACTAATTTCCTGGGGTTTATGGGAACAGAATAGGGAGATACAGATAGAAACTTTTTTTTTAGAGTTAAGAAAGAAAATTCGCTGGTTGTTGTAAGCTAGGCTTAAGAAAAATGGTTATCCCTTTAAAATTTTCTGAAGAGGAAGGACTAGGGACCATGGAGTGGCCTGAATGTTCAGGATTTAGTGTTTGGCAAATCAAGTGACTTATGTCTAATGGCATGAATCTCCCTTTCATACAGCTGCATAAACATCACACAGAGCAGACCTTTCTTCTGAAAATAATCCTTCTGTACCTTGCCAAGACTTTCTTGAAACTATCAGAAAACAAGCCTGCATCCCAGAGGTATGGTTTCTGTTCTATCATTGTCAGGAGAAAACCTAGCTACTCATTCCTTGAGATTCCTTGTAGTGCTTTAAAGGACATGTGAGTTTGGTTACATAAAGTCAATTGTGGGGCTCTTATCAATATGACATTTTCATCTATTTCAAAGCCATGAACTAATAGGGGAACCATTCTAGCTCATAGATTCCTCTTCAGATTATCAAAACAACGGTCCCTTGGGATATGTAGTTGTATCTTAGTTTTATTTTGTGGAATGCCATTACGTACTCCAGGTGTCAGAAAGAACTCAGTGCCACTAATCTTGTTTTAAAAAATATAACTGCATTCACATATATTTTTCTCTGTATTTTTTCCTTCTGTCATTTTCCCACAACAAGCCCTCACAGAAGGTGCTCACAGTTAACCTCCGATCTATATTTGAAATTATATAGGGTGCTCCAGAAATGAGTATCTTGTTGTTATTATTATTACTTTTTCTTCTATAGAGAGAGAGGGAGAGAGAGTATGAGCAGGGCAGAGGGAGAGAGAGAGAGACAGAGACAGAGGCAGAGAGAGAAAGAGAGTCTCAAGCAGGCTCCACACTCAGTGCAGAGCCCAACACAGGGCTTGATCTCACAACTCAGGGATCATGACCTGAGCTGAAATCAAGAGTTGGATACACAACAGACTGACTGAGTCACCCAAGTGCCCCTTCAGGTGAGTATCTTAAAAGGCAGCAAGAAAGAGGAGAGATATCGTGGGGTAGAGGATTCCATATCCCTAGATTAGAAGAAATATATACCTACCTTCTGGCAATTCCCTGGCTTCTGAGACTGACATTTTAGGCACTTGGGTTTCCAATCCTGGCAAAGATTTTTCTACTCTAGGAGGCACAGAAACTACAGAGTCATCAGACGTGAGAGAAGTAATATGGGCTTAAAGCTTTTTAGAATACCCAGTATGGCGCAGTATCTCTTGAATATTTGCCCATCTTTGGGGGAGGGGGAAAGGTGTGCATAGGAGTGAGATGACTGAATCTCTAACCAGCCGCACAGAATGGAAGCTTGTAGTCAAATATGATTTTCCTTAAGGGGAAAAAAAGTGATATTTCTCATATATCCAAATTTGTGTTGCAAATTTATACTGGCTATGTAAGGCTGGGTAATATACATAATCCTCTGTATCAAAATTTTGAGTGGAGAGTATTGTTAGTCTTTTCTTTTCTTTTTTTTTTTTGTTTTGTTTTGTTTTTGCCTTACTGCATTCTATTTTCCATCCCCCAAACAAAATGCTTTTCCATACCTAATTTCTTTGTATGTGTTGTATTTTTTGGCTTTTCTCTCACTCTCTGATGAACTCACTCTTAAGAGCCATGTGAAATGCACGTTTCCTTTGGAACACTTTCCTGGCCCTCCTGGGTATAAGCAAATGGCCATAGTGTCAAAGCATTTCACTATTAAGCTGTGAGTTTTTTCAGGTCTGAAAAGAGATCATCTTATAACCATCTTTTTCCATGAGCACCTGCTATGCACCAGGCACTATGCTCAACATACCTGATTCGGTTTAAAATGTTACAAAATCAGTTATGTATTAGCATAAGATACATCTGAAATATCATCTAGATAAATACCCATCTTTTGTAAAACTGAGTCACAGAAAACTTTATTTCTTAAAGCAGTGGTTCTCATACTTTACTAGAACACAAAGTGCTAGACCCCGCCCCTTTCTGCTGCAGTAGGTCAAGGGCCTGAGAATTTGCATGTGTAATGCATTCACAGGTGAGTTGATGCTGCTGACTGGGGACCACACAGTGGGAAACACCAGCCTCAAGTCTCATGTCACCCTGGTATTCATTCAATGGCACAGCAAGACTAGGATTCCAGTCTCCTGATGGTGCACACTGAGGTCGTTTTCCATAATTATCCATGTCAGTATTAGTTCTTCATGACAATGACCTGAACATATACAAATATTAAAAAGATTATGAAAATGAATTGCTGGTCTTTAGCATTATGTTCAAGAAACGAAAACTCTAAGGCAAAAATGAAGGTGAAAGGTGTCCTCCTGTCTTTCAAGGATATCTTTTGGATCAGGGGAGGCAGCCCAGTTTGCTTGTCTGGGGATTATAGACAGACCTCGTCCACTTCTCTCTGGCCATGTCCTGCTGATATTAATTCAGCATCTTTTCCCTTAGATTCTCACAAAGCTTTGCCAAAGCCCCCAGGTTTCTGTCTCCTGACCTGCTGGAGAGTGAAGCTTAGGCTTCTGACGGCTTTTGGTCCATTTTCCTCCCACGCACAGGATTTAGGAAAGCTATCTGTTTACTTCCTCCTAGCTGGTGTCCTGGGAAGAAACAGCCGTCAGAAGGGAACACGTTTCTAACATTTAAAGACAACCAATACTGGTTTCATTTTCTGTGTACACCAGGGCTGAATGTTAACATATGATTACTCCCTGCCAGGCCATACAGCACAAGCTGGTGTTTGATGGATCGAGGGAGTCAAAAAGCAATAACGTTTTAACACTTACATAAAACCACCTTTTGTTTAATAGGAATAAATAATGTTCCAATCATAATAATGCCAACTCTCTGCACACAGAGCTGTAGCATCTAATGAGATGGGACCTCCGGACGTGAGGCGGGTACAAGAGTATGAAGAATGGAGCAGAGCAGCAGGGAAAACATAGTTCTAATCCCATGTACTGCTAAAGAAAATTGCCGAAGAAAACACCGTATAATTAAACTAATTTTTTGTGTGTGCAATTCTTAAAGAAACAGACTGATGGTGCTCTGAAATTAGGGACAGGTGATATGGATTTTCAAAATAGATTTTCAAGAGAGTCATTCAGAGCTCCTAAAATGAGAGCAAAAGAAAACAACAGCAACCAAAAAACTCAGAACAGAGAAAAGAAAATAAAAGGAAAGATATGTACCAGCTCCTGTCTCCATGTTTCTACATTTTCTCCACCCTGTTGACATGTCCGTGTATCTCTCATATTACGCAGTCGAATGTGATCATTTACACCTCACGATGGTCGTTACAATTGCTTCCCTAGCACCGAGCACTCTGGCAAATGGTATATTCTCAACAAATATTTAGAATTTATATGTTAAACATTTGTTATTCAGCTGAAATTATCTTCCCGAGCTACCTAGCCCACTGCTTTCCATGGGCTTCCTTCTGTCCAGGCTGCATGGGTCACCATGTGAGCTGGGCAAGCCATTTACCACCAGCCATAAGTGAGAAAACCGAAACTCAGGCCGGTTAAAACACTTTCTGTATTCCTCAGAGATTTGGAATAAGAAAAAAACTGACATAATAAAATATGAGTACTTTTGAATTTTTAAAGCAGTGTGTGTAATTGATTACTGGTCCATGTATATGATTTCCTCTCTTTCTGTGAAAGGTGGAGGAAGGATTCAGTGCTGCTTTCTATATGGTTGACCAATTTTTTTCTTTGGCACAGGGCATCATCACAGCAAGTTGGCGGAGGTCACTAATTTCTTGATCTGTTTAGATTTTAAAAATGCTTGAATCTTAGTTGGTCTAGGAAGTAAGTGCAGGAATGTACTACTTACACTAATATGGATGTATATACAGTGACGACCGTAAAGGCCATTTTTCTTTGTGTGACGACTGGCCATCAGGAGCTTGGAACACCATAGAAAGAGTTGGGTGTTATGTTTCAGGGAGGGTTTTCTTTACCTTACAGATTGAGTTTGGCCCAAGTGGTGTTTCAGCTTATTGAGCAGATTGTGCTTGAATCTGAGGATTGTGCAAACTGATAACGTTCACCAAAGACCATCTGACTCCTGTTCCCTCCTGAGCTTGGCTACCTAAGGAGACACTCAGACTGCTCTTTTCTGAGCCCATTCTACTTGTCATTTCTCATATACCTAACAGATCCCACAGTGATTCTTCTCCTCTCAAATTCACAGCCTGTTATTGTCTCATTGTCTTAAACCGAAAATAAACACAGCCGCTTGCAAGGCTGTCTATACAATATGCTCTCCCACTGCAAGCCTCCCACAGAGCAGCTGAATGTTTATATGTGAGAGTTCACTTTTCTACAGGGTGGTATGAATAACATTATCTGAGGGTATCACTACTCTTGGATCTCTTCAATTTGATCACTATTCTTTTTTTTCCTTCATGTTTGTTTATTCTTATGTATTGAGATAGTAAATATTCAGTTTGATGATTTTGACAACTATATACACTGTAAAGTATACACCCATAAACTGACTATACCAACCAAAATATAGAATACTCCCATCAGTACTCGGATGGAAAAAGAAAAGACCCTTTGTGTCCTTTTTCAGTTAATTTGCCTAACGTTTTGGCCCTCCCCTATCCCCCCTCCCAACCCAGAGGCAACTACTTTCTGATTTTACCATGGAATAGTTTTGCCTGTTCTTGGCTCTTATATAAACAGATTCCTCTTTTGAGTTTGGGTTTGTTGCTCCACATAACGCACTCAGATTCATGTATGTTACGTGTATATTACCCGTTGCATACCGTTTTATTGCTTAACAGTATCTCTTTCTTTGATATATAGCAATTTGCCAGTTCATGCCTTTGTCAGTGGATAGTTGGGTTGTTTATACTTGGGGACTGTTATGAATAGTTCATATACAAAATGTTCACATACTGAACACATGTTTTCATTTCTCTGATTATCATCCTAAAAGGTGAGCTGTTGGCTCACAGGGTAGCTGCTTATGAGAAACTGCTGAACGGTTTTCAAGCGATTGAATGATTCTGCACTCCACTAGTCATGAGAGTTGAGATTTCCTGTTTAATGACTGGAAGAGGTCATTCAGAGGACATGACCTCTGGTTGACCTGCAAGCAGGAGCACTCAGGCCCCTCACCCCTCCCCTGCCCTTGAAATGTACCTTCTACCCACCGTGCCTACAGCTGGAGCCAATTTCAAAGACAGCCTTGAGAGAGTAATGTGTTATTGAGATCACCTGGGCGCTATGCTTGCCTGAACCCAGTTAAGGCGTTTATATAAACCCTTAAAGTGGTAGCTGGCTGGCTGGTTGGTTGGTGTAGGGATGTCTGCTCAGCTTGCGGCCTCTCGGGATGAGCCTGCTGGGTAAGTTCTCTCACTTACCATACTGGGCACCTACTCATCTGGAGTGGCCTGCCTTTTAGGTCTCTCCTTGTGTGGTACATCTCTCCCTCCTTGTGCTGTCTCTCATGAACTCTATGTGCAGCTGGGGGCCTGGGGTTTGTGAACCAACATTCACGTTTTAGCCAAAGACTGGTATAGTCATTCTTTTTTGATTCCAGCCATTCTGTTTGAGATTGTGTTTTGTTCTGGTTTTAATTTGCCTTTCCTTCAGAACTAGTGATGTTCAGCAACTTTTTATGGTTTCGTGTGTTTAATTCATTCCTATGGCTTTGTTTGTGAAGGGTCTGTTTAAGATTGTTGCCCAGTTTTGGGGCACCTGGGTGGGTCTGTTGGTTAAGCGTCTAACTCTTGATTTTGGCTAAAGTCACGATTTCACAGTTTGTGGGGTTGAGCCCCTTGTCGGACTCCATGCTGGCAGTGTGGAGCCTGCTTGGGATTCGCGCTCTCTCTCTCTACCTCCCTCTCCCCTAGGCGTGTGGGCACGCTCTCACTCTCTCTCACTCGCTTACTTGCTCAAAATAAATAAATAAATAAATAAATAAACTTTAAAAAACTGCCCATTTATTAATTGGGTTATGTTTTTCTGTTGCTGGTTTGTAGAGTTTTTTATGTATTCTGGATACATTGTCAGATGCATGCATTGTCCATGTTTTCTCCCATTCTATAGATTGCTTATTCATTTTCTCAACAAAGCCTTTTGATGAACAGCGATTTCTAATTTTGGAAAAGTCCAAACTAGCGTTTTCTTTTTTCTTTTTTTTTTTTTTTTTTCTTTTGTGGGTAGTATTTTGTGACTTACCTACAGACTATTTTCCTAGCCTAACATCACAAATGGTTCTTGGTTGTCTTCTGGAAGGTTTGTAGTTCTGGCTTTTATGTTTAGGTCTATGATCTATCAAAAATTAAATGTATTTTAGGAGTTGAAATTACATTTTTGGTCCATTTATCCATATGAATAATTCATTGTTCTAGAATTGTTGAAAACACTATCCTGTTCCCACTGAACTGACTTAGTACTTTGGTTGGAATTAATTAATATTAGTGGGCCTATCTGAACTTTTTATTGTCTTTCTTTGATTTAGTCTACTTTTTGCTGATGATACAACACCAGTTTGGTTACTGTAGCTTTATGGTAAGTCATGAAGTGGGTATTGAAAGTCCTCCAAATCTGTGTTTTTATACCACTGTGTTGGCTAATACAGAATTTCAATTGGAATTGTGTTGAATCTAAATATTATTTGGAGGAGAATGAACATTCTGATGATACTGAATCTTCTAATATAGGAAGTGATATATCTATATAAGACGTGTTTTGTCGTAGTAATACTTTAGTTTTCATTGTGGAGGTCATGAGCATTTTTATTCCAAAGGGTTTAATGTGTTTGATTATATTTCAAACTTTTATTTCCAGTAGTATGTAGCCAACATATAGAAATATAATTTTACTAAAGGTTACTTTTGTTTCCTCTTTACTTGCTAAATTTCTATATTAGTGCCAGGAGATGTTTTTGTATTTAAATGTCATCATATTTTTCAGGTATGCAATAATCTCATCTGCACATAAAGACAATTTCATTTTTTTTCAGTCTTTGTGAAGTTTATTTCTTCAGTGGCTAGGACCTGCAGAACAAGGTTAAAAAGAAATACAACATTCTCCTCTTGTTGTCAGTTGTAAAGAAAAGTTGTTGGTTGTTTCACCATTAACTATGGTATTACCTGTTAGTTTCTCATAAGTTCATACCTTATAAGGTTAGAGAAATTTTCCTCTAACTTTAGATGGCTGAAAGATTATCATGAATGGTAATTAAATTTGGCCAAATGTGTTTTCTTTCCATCACTGCTGAAGATCACATTCTCTTTTATCCTTTTAGTGTGATTTTACAGTGACGAATTTTCTTTGTTTTTTAAACCTCAGCATCCAACACGGGGCTGTAACCTACAACCTGGAGACCAAGAGTCACATACCCTGCAGACTGAGCCAGGCTGGTGCCCCTACATTGATTAACTTTCAAATGCTAATCCAAATAAGCATTCCTGTGATTTAACCTCCTGATCATGATATATTAGCTTTTCAATAATTGCTGGATTGTATTTCCTATTATTTAATGAGGGATATTTATCTGTAATTTTCTTCTAAACGTATTAGAGTTATGCTTAGCTTATTAATGAGTCGGGAACTATATCCTCAATCTCTTTGAGTTTGTTCAATATTAGCATTATTTCTCACTAAAATATTTTCTAGGCTTTAACCAGTGAAGACCTCTGAAGTTTTCCTTATTACAAACTTAATTGCTTTGATACATGAAGTGATAAGATTTTTGTTTTAGTTTTGGGTAGTAACATTTTCTGAGGTACTCATTTTATTTAACTGGTCAAATACAGTGGCAAGATGCTGTTTATCCACATATATATTTAGTATCTGTGGTATTTTGTGTGATAGACTTTCTTTCATTCTTGGTAAACTTTGTTTTTATTGATCAGTCTTGTTAGGGCTTTTTCAACGTTAATCTGTTCAAAAAGCCAGTTTTTACTTTTTTGATTCTCTACTGCTTGTATGTTCTCTATTTCACTTATTTCTGCTTGTATTTCCACTTTTTACTGTGGTTTGCTGTTTATTTCCATTTTTTTCTACCTTTTTTCTTTCCTAATACATGCTCATAAAGGTAAAAATATCCTAGGCGCTGCTTTAGCTACTGTATACAAACTTTGATATTTTCATGCAATTCAAAATATATTTTAACTTTCGTGGGGCTTTGTGATTTAAGGATTTTTTAGACATGTTTTTGGCCAATAGCCAAATACTTGGGAATTTTCTAGGTAATTGTATTATTGATTTCAAATTTAATTTTACTGTCACCTGAGAATATTCTCTATAAGAACATGATTCTTCAAAAAATATTGAGACTATTTTGTGTGTGTGTGTGTGAGTGTGTGTCTACTTGATCAATTACACAAAGCAGTGTTACAATTTCAAAGTAAAATTGTGAATTCATCTATCTTTCTTTAGCTTTGTCAGTGTTGCTTTATTGATTTTTTTTTTAAAGCTCTATTTGGTGCATACACAATTACGATTTTTATATCTTCTTGATGAATATTCTCCTTTACCCTTAAAGAATGTTCTTTTTTTATGTCTGGTAGTATTTTTTTTTTATCTTGATAATTTGTTGGGCTTAGTATTAGCATTGCATATATTTTTTTCACCCTATTTTCAATCTGTTTTCATATTTCAAGTATGTTTACTATAAACCTCATAAAACTCCTTATTGCTATTTTAGTCTGTCAATCTGACTTTTAATAGTGGTTAGTGCTTTAATATTTAATACAGTTTTTGACACTGAAACTTAAGTCTACCATCTCGATACGTGTCTATTTGTCTGATCTGTTCTTTGTTTCCCTGTGACCCCTTTCCATTCACCTTTTTTTCTTTTTGTGAAGTATATTTTCTTATTTGACTTACCTTACCTATAGTATAAACTTCTTAGCCATTTATACTTTTGTTGCCCTCTGTGGTATACCTACAAATAATGTATGGTTTTGCTTAAATGGTCAATGGCTTTTAAAGTAGAGTGTAGAGGGGCGCCTGGGTGGCGCAGTCGGTTAAGCGTCCGACTTCAGCCAGGTCAGGATCTCGCGGTCCGTGAGTTCCAGCCCCGCGTCAGGCTCTGGGCTGATGGCTCAGAGCCTGGAGCCTGCTTCCGATTCTGTGTCTCCCTCTCTCTCTGCCCCTCCCCCGTTCATGCTCTGTCTCTCTGTCCCAAAAATAAATAAACGTTGAAAAAAAAATTAAAAAAAAAAATAGAGTATAGAGTCTGCATCTATGTAACTATCAATGCATTAAAGTGTCTGCGTATCTACCAGTATGCTTAGCTTTCTAGGAAGAACGAGAGATGTGTTTTATATTTACCCCTACTTCTCTTTATTACTTCCTGAAGATTCAGACTTCCATCTGCTAGTATTTCCCTTGGGCCTGCAGATCTTCAGTTTCTTACAGTATAGGTCCACTGGAGACCAATCTGTCAGCTATCATGTTTTCATTTAGCTTTCATTTTTGAAATGTTTTTAGTGGATCTAGAATTTTGGTTTAGAAAAGTCCTCCAGTGCCCTAGAGGCTCAAATTTTGTATTTAATGTTTATTTTTGAGAGAGAGCTCCATCGAGCACTAGTGGGGGAGGGGCAGAGAGAGCGAGGGAGACACAGAATCTGAAACAGGCTCCAGGCTCTGAACTGTCAGCACAAAGCCCGACACAGGGCTCGAAATCGGGAAGGCAAGATCGTGACCTGAGCTGAAGTCAGATGCTTAATGGACTGAGCCACCCAGGCTCCCCCTAAGTGTTGTTTTCTTATTTGTCTTGCTTCGTTCACTTATTTTGTGGACTGATGCCTTCCAACAATTTTGGGAAATTCTCAGCCATTATCTCTTCAAATATTGCTAGTGCCCCATTCTCTCTTTTTTTCGGACACACCAAATACACGTATATTAAGCACGTTGGTATTGTCCTACTGATTTCTCATATGCTCTCCTTGTTTCTTTTTGTTACTATGCTAATCTCTATTGACGTTTCCTTGAATTCATTAATTCTGTGTCTGGTTTGCTTTAAACACATTGAAGGAGAGGTGGCTGGCTGGCTTAGTCTGTAGAGATGCGACTCTTGATCTCAGGCTGGTGAGTTCAAGGCTTACATTGGGTGTAGAGCTTCCTTCAAGTTAAAGGTTAAAAAAAAAAGGTACACACACACACACACACACACACACACACACAGTGAAGGAACTTTGAATTTCTGATGTGTTCTCTTTTTATAGCATTTTTATTTTCCCACCAGCTTACCAGAGATATAATTGGCATATAACATTGTGTAAGTTTAAGGTGTAGAGCATAATGCTTTGATATGCATACATATTGTGAATGGATTACTACAATAGGTTAACACATCCATCACATAATTATAGCAGTGTATGTGTGTTGAACATTTTAATATCTATGCTCTTAGCAACTATAAAGTATATAATACAGTATGGTTAACTATAGTCACCATGCCTTATATTAGAGCTATAGAATTTAATCATTATAAAATTGGAAGTTTATATTCTCTAATATATTTCATCCCCCCCACTTCCCCACCCCTTGAATACTACCACTCTGCTTTGGGTTTCTATAGGTCGTTGTTGTCGTTTTGTTTTGAGATTCTGCATAAAAGATCCCACAGTATTTGTCTTTCTCTGTGTGACTTAGCAGAATGCCCTCAAGGTCCATACACTTGTCACAAATGTCAGGATTTTCTTCTTTCCCATGGCTGCATAGTTAATTTTCTATTGTCTACATCTACCATTTATTCATCCATTATAATGGACACTTAGGTGACTTTCGTGTTTTGACCATTTGTAATAATGCTGCAACAAACATGAATGTGCAGATTTTCAAGATCCTGATTTCACTTCCTCTGTGTATATACACCCAGAAGTGGATTATATGATCTATTTTTAATTTTCTGAGAAATTTTTTTTACCTGGTTTTGTTATTTATATTGAGTAAACTAGAGCTGGGACTGAAGTAAATAATATATCCAGAAAAAGCTGAAAGCTTTTCTTCTGTGAGACCACCAGTGTTAATAAAACTACCAGCTGAGCTGGGTTTGGGCTTGTGGCAGCTTTAGTTAGATTCTATCAGTGCTTCAAATACGGTAAGGGTGGGACTAGGACTTTCCATTTAGGAAGGCTGTGGATATAAGCATGAAGAAGGGAGATCCCCTGTCATAGAGTGTTTTGGGGAAGTTTTCAGTTTCTGAGGAATTGATTGCTCTCAAGTCCTGCACTTGGCTTTTGCACCCAGCAGATAGCCTACCTTGTTACCCTGCCCCCAGCGTTTGCCAGATTGTTGCAATGTTGTGAGTGAAGACCTAGAGTACCATGGAAGGATTTCTTTCTGCGCTCTCTGCCCACTGACATGTGACCCCTGAGCACTCACTGAAAGCACCAATCAAATTGATGGATACGAACTTAGTCTTCTTAATGTTTAGTTTTGAGAGTGTGTACATGTGAATACAAGTGTGTGTGTGTGTGTGTGTGTGTGTGTGTGTGTGTGTGTGTGTGTGTTGGGGAGGGGGGTTGCTGAGAGGAGGGGGGCAGAAGATCTAAAAGCAGGCTCTGCACTGACAGCAGTCCAATACAGGGCTCCATCTGCGATCCTGACCTGAGCCAAAGTCTGAGGCTCCACCAACTGAGCCAGCCAGGTGCCCCAGACTTATTCTGTGGCTGGGGCACTTTAGGGGTCTAATGAACCACACTAGCCAATCACAGCTGTTTTTACATTGCTTCCCTTAGTATGGTTTCATCTTTCTCTGTTACTCCTCCCAGGTATAAAAGCTATGGGTGGCCTATTTTCCTAGGAAAGACTTGTCACTTTCTGGAATTTAGTTCATTTATGTGTCTTCACATCCTCATTTTCCTAATGGGTTAAAAAAATCTGCATTTTGTGCTTATCTAGCTTGTAATGCATCCTTAGGATTTTTGTTGTAGCCTATGGGGAAGCAGAAGTCTGATGTGTAGTTCTTACTTAGGATATCCTAAGCAAATTGTTCCTCACTTATCAACTGAACTTAGTTATTTTTACTTAAAGGAATAAGGTCTGTCTCATAAGGATGTTTTACAAAAATGTGAATGTACTTTATGACCCGAGTTGTACACATATTGCTTAGCAGTCAAGACAACGTATAAATGTGTCAATAAAAAAATCTTTGTGAATATCTTTAACAATTAAGAGGTTTTGCATGTTTGTGGACTAGGTGCCTGTTTTAGTGTCCCAGGTTAAAATTTAACTGCTAGAATTCTGTGACTCCATGCCAACCTTAAACTTGGATGGCATAACACCATGTTGTCAAGGTGTCCTGTCTCCAGACTGCTTTGGGGCTTCTCATGAAGTAATTTCTAGTCTTGTCTTTGTATCTCCTAATTCCTAGGAATAACAGGGTTAGAAGTACGGGGACATTATCATTCTGTGCTGTTGAGAAATAAGAAGTCACAGCAGTGCCAGATGTTTTTGTCCAAGATTGCATAGTAGTGAATCAAACTCAGCAGAAGGAAGAAATCCTTAGAGGGCAACTAGCTTGTCCTTGTCCTGTCCTGGTCAGTCAACACCTAATTCCTACAAGACCGAATGGTCTCTCCAATTTCTTAAAGGTCTCTTGAGACAGTGAGGACCTGCTATGGTATTTAATAACCTTTAGATCAAAGACATTAGTTATGTTTCACTAAATGCTGACAGTCTAACTATGGCCTCAAGACCAAGCATAGAGAACTGATTTAAGCTGATGTACATGATCCATTTCATATACACTTTGGTACCTAAAAAGCAGTAATGACGCACCCAAGTTATCCTTTCTCTTCTCAAATTTCCCTAAATTTGGAATTGATAAATGTCTCAAGAAAATATTCCTTCTACAAACGACACATTTGCCGTACTTAGAAGAGTAATATCTACCATTAGTCATTTTGATAATATTTAGCTCTATCCTCATTTAATTTGCAATAAAACCACAGATCTGCTTTAATTTCACAAATTGCCTAGGGTGGAAACAGAACTATAGTTGGTCTTCTCCTCATGCCTCGTATGTGACAGAACTAGTGTATGGATACATACTTGTTTGATTCCATTGTCTTTGCTCTTTACTCTGTCTGCAATTCCTTTCTACTCCTTGTGCAATAACTTATTAAACCAAATTTGGGAATAATTCTAAGACAAAAGAACTTACTATGGGCTTCCTTTAAATCACAGGCATCCCTGATGCACTGAGAACTTGATTTTAATTATCTGTTTGATCTACATGCCCCTTTGCAGGGAAACTTACACTGTGTAATGTGCAACCATACTTGGGACTAACACAGGGATGACTTCTTTTCAATAAGAGAAGTAAACTTTGGAACAGAGATCAGGGTTTTGTTTTCATCAGGGTTACAGAAAAAGGGAAGTAGCTGTCCTATTTTCAAACAGATTTCCTACAAAATCGGGAATTTCTAGTTCCTCTTGAGAAATCCTAGAAATGGACCAAACTTGGCTTACATTCTCCTATGGCACAGAGCAACACAAGCTGTTAGAAAGGATTGGAGGGGCACCTGGGTGGCTTAGTCGATTGAGCGTATGACTCTTGGTTTCCGCTCAGGCCATGATGTCACTGTGTGTGGTTTGAGCCCTGTGTTGGGCTCAGTGCTGTCAGTGCTGAATCAGCTTGGGATTGATTGTCTTTTCCCCCTTTATCTGGCCCTCTGCAACATATGCCTGTGTGTTCTCTCTCACTCTCGCGCGCTCTCTCAAAAAATAAACCTTAAAGATTAAATTTAAAAAAATTGAATAAAAACATTTAACAAAAAGGACTGAAATTTGCCAGTGCTCCACAGGATTCATTGTTCCCCATTGCTTCCTTCTTCTGTTTCACTTGCTTTGTCCTTGAATGCATTGAGTTTTAACACAAGGACACGTTAGTTAACCAAAAATGGAAGTGTTAGCTGTGAACTAACAAATATGTGAAGTGGAGCCTTCACTGGCAAAGTGGGCACAATCCGCATTTTTAAAGGGCATGATCAACAAGCATCCAATGAAACACGACATGTTTTTCAGTAGGCATACTGTTCATAGAATTTTGGCTACTTGGTTGCCCTTTATGAAGCTTTCTTATTCCATCGAGAAAAGTGGGAGTTTCATAGTTTATCTGGCTTCTGTTGAAGTCTTATTTCAGTTTCTGAATTTTAAGTAGGGGACATCAGGCTTTTTAAAAAACAAATTATTTATGAGCATTATTAACCCCGTTATATCAGATAAGGACAAAAGCAGTGACAATGTCTAAAAGCATAGTAAGAAAAAGCATTAAGATGCACACAGATAAGGATATTTTTTTAAAAATACACAATATACACAAATATCTATAACCTCGGATATTATAGCTTATACGTAAGGTGTTCTATACCTGTCAAAATCTTAATTCCACATTTAACATTTTGATGTTGGAGATGTATCTAATTTGTAGAATTTCAGTTTGGATTTAGAAAGAAATCTACTTGGGGAACACCTATCAAATCCTGGCCTGTTAGCACACATACCCTTCTAGTTATCGGAAACAAGGCAGGGAGAAGACCCTCGGTGGAGCAGCAGCAGAAAACTGTATCAGGCAAAGCTCTATATATGAAGCATTTTTATCTTATCCTTCAGGTGGTAAGGAGCCATTTACAAGCAGGGAGTTAATCTGATTAAAAAGTATGTATTTGAAAATTAGCTTTAGGACCAGTCATTGGAGGAAAAAAATCTACATGAAAATGAACAAAAGGAAGAATAACCTGGAGGCAATTATACATAATTGAAGACCTCACCTAAGGCTTTGTAGGCAAATGAGGATCTAGATTCAAAACCTCATTTGGAGGGGCGCCTGGGTGGCTCAGTCGGTTAAGCGTCCAACTTCGGCTCAGGTCATGATGTCACGCTTTGTGAGTTTGAGCCCTGCGTCGGGCTCTGTGCTGACCGCTCAGAGACTGGATCATGCCTCAGATTCTGTGTCTGCCTCTCCCCTGCTCATACTCTGTCTCAAAAATAAATAAAACATTAAAAAAACCTCCTTTGGAGGTGTAATCCACTAGCTCGTAGATTGTTTGGTACAATAGAAGGAAAGGCTAAAGGAGAAGGAGAGGTTGTGGCAAATTCCAACCTGGATATCTGGATGGGGTACTAGTACCTAAAACTCTTCTAATGTTTTATTTTTGTCTTTGAGAGAGAGCACATGTGCAAGAGAGTATGGGCGAGGGTGAGCAGGGGAAGAGCAGCAAGAGGGGGAGACACAGAATCTGAAGGAGGCTCCAGGCTCTGAGCTGTCAGCACAGAGCCCAACATGGGGCTGGAACTCCCAAACTGTGAAGATCATGATCTGAGCCCAATTGGAAGCTTAATTGACTGAGCCACCCAGGAGTCCCTTGGAGTATTCGTATTTAAATGAGAAGATGAATCCAGGAGGAAGGAGAATGTATTTTACTTGTTTGGGTAACTAAGAAACCATTAAAAAGCCAAAGGTGATGTGTTATTTTGAATCAGAAAAAAATGTCCAGATTATTTAGGGGAAAAAAAATTGGGGAAAATGTGCCTTTTCTCTTGTGTGGGCGTTTCTTTTCCCTCCTCCACACAATGGTCACTCAAACTTTTAATCAAGTTTTTCCCTTCATCCTTCAGCTGCCAGTGCTGAAATTAAGCCTCATTATGGAAAGAATGATCAATGTTGTATAGTACCTCTCCTCAGAGGCTATCAAATGTAATGACAATCAAATATTTTTGTTCTTTTTAAAATGGCGAATCAATCAATATTACCCATTTTCCCCATTGTTATTTATCCATGGTTCATCAAATGTTTATGCATATAACTTAATTGCAGCAAAGAACATCTTAATGCCATTGACCTCCTCTTGGGTGCTTGTTCTTCTAGCTGGCCAAATTGACAAGTAGGATAGATGCAGTTTATAGCCAAATCCCTTTTCCTCCTACCTTTTCTAATCCTACTTTTTAAAATAATGTATGAGCTAGTATTTTATAGCTTAAAAATAACTTCATAGACTTAATTTTATCTAGTACCCAGGACATTCATACCTATCTACGTGGGGAAAGCTGAAGGTAAGTGATCACAGCCACTAAGTGACCTGCCTAATTTTAATGGCTAGTTACAAGTCATGTTAAAATTAGAAATCCAGATCTTCTGACTTATTCTGACTTTTTACTGTTTCCCCTTCCGTCCACAAATGATGCCATAGCCTTCTCATGAAGCTGGCCACTCATTTAGAGGTCTGTATTCATAGCAACAACTGACACACGTATAAGAATTTTATTTAGCTATTGAGTCCCCATCCAATGTCTCTGCACTTACAGCAAGCTGGGCTTGTGAGCTCTTTTAATTATCTTAAATATTCTAATATCATGATCAATTGCACAGGCCAACTAAATAGGATTTCTCATTTTGGTTGAAAGTATATCAATGCCAAGTGGTAAGGCTGATTATTTTATTCAGATTGGGCAGTTTTGTTTCTCTAATATCTAAGCTGTCCCCAGTCAACGTATCTCGCAAACCTAGTTTGGCTTTGCAAACTGAAATCTTTCATAGTTTAGAGTCTATGGTACAGGTCGGGTGGGATATAAATGCTCAGATCTACATTTTCATCGGATACTGAGTTGGTTAACCTTGCTGAATTTGAGTTTCCATATCAGGGAGAAAAAAAATCATTTTAGTATTTATTCAGTGATACGTATTAGATTCCCTCTATGTGCCAGAGACTGGACAAGCACAAACAAATGAATAAGAATAGCTTTTTCATATGGATGTTGTGATTTTAAAAATGTGCATAGTCTGTGACCCTATGCCATAGCTTGTTGGTTAAGGAGAGGAGACTTCACACGTGCCCTTGAATGAGACCCCTCTCCGGACCGCTTGGCCTCACCGAGCCAAGGCAGAGCCTGAGACACTGCAGAAAAAAAATGAGGTGCTGGTACATCTTAGAGCCTCACCAGAGGGAGTGGGGCGAGCTGATTAGAACCTCTGCTTCTGTTTACATAGAAATATCCTGCTAATCAGGGATGACAAGAGAGGAAATCTAGACAAATGCCCAGTTAAAATGGAGTGAGAAGACTTTTTTTTTTTAAAGTACATTTTGTAGAGCTTGCCGGAGTGTGGCAGTGGTTCTTTAATTATATAGGAAGAAATCTTTAGAAATGAAATGGCCTCAGGCTGAGTTAAAGGGAATAATTTTGTAACAGGTTGTCAGGAAGTCCCTGAAAGTAAACCTTCTCTTTCATTGCTTCTGAAAAAGATAGCTTTTAAGTACGTATGTATTTTTTCACTTGTGAGTCTAGAGCAGAGAGGTCCTTTTTGATTAAGTACAAAGAAAAGCTTTTTATTTAATGGATTAATTATAGGCTCAGGCTCAGGTATGTTCTTTAGTGCCATTTTATGAAGCCGTCTCTTTTAACATGCCTTCACATGTTAATGCCACTGGAGGTGCTGGCATTTATAAGGTATACTATTTATGAATTTTGTGGTACCATTTTCTTCCCTTCAAATGGACTGTTGAGATGATCATAGTGACTCCCCCAAGGAAACAGATTGTAAACCATTTAATCTTTTATAATAAAGTCTAGCTCTATTAATATTTTAGAATAAAACTACCAGATTCAATATTAGGAAACTGTAGTATCTGTTAAGTGGAAAGTCTAGGGCATAACATGTTTTTTCATTTTCAAAGGGTATGTGGATGACTTAAGAGTTAACAGAAATTCCATGAAGCCTTAAGGCAGGTTTTTCTCCGACTTACACATTATGTTTTTGCTAAGTTCCAAAATTGGACTTCAAGCATGAGCCTTCATTATTTCTTTGGGATCCACGTGCTTTCCTTTTGGTGTCTACCTTCACCTTACAGCTTCAATCACTAGCCAAGGGTACCCAGTGAACTTCTGCCTTGGCCACACTGTTTATAGATTGCTGTTCTGGTTCTTCTTAGACCTAATTGTACAAACATGCTATCTGTGAATATCTGACTTCCAACCCAGTGTTTCGTGCTTTGGATAAATCTTTATCCAGGAGGCCATTCCTGCTTTATTTAAGTGTTCTTTAACAGAAGATTATCATAATCTACAGCATTACCATCACAAGCCAATTTCTTCATATTTATGGGAGCCTTTATTATGACACATGACTCTGTCAAAAGAGTAAGACAACCACTTGGAATTGCCGTTATTTTAAGAACCCTATAAAAGAATATTTTATGTCAAGTGGGACTTCTGGATGGTGTTCCTTTAAGTGCCTCACATAGGAGAGGACCTTCTCTCTGGATTCACAGGCCACTCTGTCTTTATGCCCTTTGTCTTTATCCTGGAAACTTAAAACAATGTTCTCATCCCGTGTTTCAAGCAGACAATCCATGTTCATGAAATTGATAAAACAACAACAAAACACATGTTTCTAGTAGCTACAGATCTGATGAGGATGTTACAAAAGTATGTTTTTGGCTTAACTAACCACAAAACACTGTTACCTAGATTAGCGCATTGAGACTCACAGCAGACTTGTAGGATGACAGGTCATATGCATCAAGATTCCCATTTGTCATATGAAAAAAAAAATCCGACACTTTTTTGTGGCCATACAAAGCTGAAGGGGCAGAGCTGGCAAGTTCAAGGATGTGGACTCTAAAATATCTGTGCTTTTCCAGCAACTGTATTGCTTCTTCTGAAGCCTGAAACTTCACATCTAAAAGATGTTCTCATCATGCTTTCAAATCACGAAATCTCAAATCAGAGAGTCTTTTTCTTCTAAATACTGCTTTTCTTTGATGTTCCCCTTCTAGTATCCCCAGATCTACTTTGTTCTTTTTGCCCTTGCACTAACAACCTGTGAATATATTTTTTATGATCCTAATCATGTGTTTTCTGTTGCATACCCTCCTTGAGGGCAGGGCGATTTTTTTTTTTTTTTTTTTTTTTTGGTGTGGTTTTACTTTGGTCATGGGAGTATGGATTAAGTGCCTACAACAAGGGTCAGCAAATCACTTGTGGTCAGTTTTTGCATGATCTCCCAAAGGAAGAATTGTTTTTACATTTTATAAACGGTTGTTTAAAAAAAATTAAAGAATATGTGAAAAACCCCCACATGTGGCTCACAAAGCCTAAAGTATTTTCTATCTGCCTTCTTATAGGGAAAGTTTGCCTCCCAGCCTAGAAATTTTTTTAGCACTCGGTAAGCGCTCCATATATTTATTGAATGAATGTGTGCAAGTGTGTTGAAGTGTGTCTTAAGTGGCTCTTCTTCCATGGGCTAATTTCTGGCAGCAAGACCCATCCAAATGAGAAAACCTGAACTCCTGCCCCCCCCCCGCCCTCCCCCCCCTCCTGTGAGCTGCTGGCATCTGGCAAATACGATGGTGTTTTCGGTCCGTTGTTATTTCCATCTCCATAGCGCAGATGTAGGTTAGGCATCTCAAAATCAGGAGCTATTCATCAGCTAGTGGAGAATATTCATTGTTATTTGGGCTGGCAGTGTAATTAGCTCATCTTTTAGAAGCCTTTGCACCAAAGCTTGTTTGTTGTTGTAGACTTTGCCTCATCACCACCATTCACATGCATATTACTGTTTCAAAGAGCATGTTGCTATTTTGATTTCTTCCCCCCCCCCACTTAGGAGTTAAGGTAAAATATTGAATATCTTTTCCACCCTCCTGTCACTGCCTTGAAGACAAAGCCTCTTGGTCTGCATGTAGCTAATGGCCAATATTCCACGGAGCCTTTGATAATGGTCCAGATAAGACTGAGGAGCAGCCAAGCACAAAGTACAATGTAATAAGGTCACTAAAGCTGTAAATTACTGGTTTTCATCCTTTAGATACGTCTTGCGGTGGCCTGAGAGAGTTTCGCTTCATTAAATGTGAGAAGTCGCAACTCAAGCTAAATCTCGAGAGATATTAAATGTTGAACGTATGCAATTACGCCAAATGATGCTCCCGACTTGAACAGCCCACGCTCGTTTTTAAAACTGTTAACTCAATTTCTTGCCCATGTTTCCTCTGTCTTCCCGTCCCCTTCCCCTAGCCCACCATGCCCTCCCTTACCAGCAGCATTTGAGATCCCAGCCAGGGCTCTGGCCAGGGACTGCTGGCTGTTCTTCACGTCGCCTTGATGATTCCCACAGGTTTTGAGAATCAAACCCTGCCTCGGTCGTTCAAAGCCGCCTTGCCTGGCTACATTTTAATTAATTCCGTATGGTACAACGATGATAATTTGGCCCAAAATAAAAGTGAGCCTGCGTTAATGCTGTTATCATTAGAAAGATTTAATGTACAGAGGCAATTAGGAAGTGCTTCTGGAAGTGTGTGGAGTGCAAAGGGGAAAAAGAAGGAACTAGTGCCCAAAACTCATTTATCAAATTAACAAATGCGAGAACACGAGGCCCTAGGTGAGTTCTCCCCTGGGTCCCTTTCTGGATGGCATCTGCTAGTGCATTCTGCTGAACATCCGCACCACCTGTGCTTTTGTTGCATGGTTGGTGCTGAGACCCAAATCCAGAAGGGGTCGAGAGGGGAGTCCTTGGCCACACCACCGTGGTGATCTGTCTTGATCGAACTGAAATGCATTTTCTCAGGCGTGCCATCTTCCTTCGCAGTGGATTTTCTTCATGGTTTTTCTTCCAAGTGGGCTAATCAACAGCTCAGGCTGTGGTGCTGTCTACATCTAGAAGTGTCCTGAGCATTTTTCCCCCTCAGTGGTTCTATTCCAGTTGCTAACTCCCACATCTGGGTGTGCTGGCTCTCATTACACTTTGCTAGTTCCAAAGCACCCTCTTGACCCTGGGTGGGATTCTCTCTCCAAACCGTTCTCAGGGTTGATTCTTCTATTAAAACTTAGGTATCATGTGTTTTATCTATGGGATGTTGTTACCAACTGGTTGCCCTGTGAAATGGTTCGAATATGACAAAGCCCGTTATGACTGATAACAGACGGATTGCCCTTTCCAGTGATGTTTGTACCTGAACATGGAATAATGGTGGCAAGTCAGATCCTTTGGGGCCAGAGTATATCTTGGTTTGAGGTAGCCCATTCTGGAATTCCTGACCTCTCCCAACTGATTGTTGATACATATTGCCAAATTGCTCTTAGGAATATTTAATTTGGCTATAGTAAGCAAATGCATAGATTTCTGTCTCCTCTGCCCATTTATGGAGGACATTTTATTGGGCAAAAACACACCTTTTTGAAAATTGCAGTTTGAATCTTAAAATTTTAAATTAGCTCAACCCCCTCAACTTTCTGTATATATCAGTTGTATGCATTTCTTCTGAAGGTGTTCTAAGACAAGTGAAATAATATTAAGCAGATATATACAGATGTCACAGATCACCAGATTAAATATAGGACATCAGTTAAATTTAAATTTCAGGTAAACAGGGGCGCCTGGGTGGCGCAGTTGGTTAAGTGTCCGACTTCAGCCAGGTCACGATCTCGCGGTCCATGAGTTCGAGCCCTGTGTCAGGCTCTGGGCTGATGGCTCAGAGCCTGGAGCCTGCTTCCGATTCTGTATCTCCCTCCCTCTCTGCCCCTCCCCCATTCATGCTCTGTCTCTCTCTGTCCCAAAAATAAATAAACGTTGAAAAAAAATTTTTTTTTAAATTCAAAAAAAAAAATAAATTTCAGGTAAACAACAAATACTCTTAGTATAAGTGTGTCTTAAATATTTCATGAGGTACTTCTAATAGGTGATTCTTAGTTAACTGGACACCCAGTCTTTGTTTTTAACTCACTAAGTCTGGAAACTCTACTCCTCAATCTTTATCTTTAGCCCTAATACTACCCTTGGCTTCCAGATTAAATATCCTGTTGCCTCCTCAACATTTCTGCATGGAAGTCTACTAAGTATCTACAAATTGGCATGTCCATGATGATTTCATTGCCCTCTGACCTTCCCCAAGTCTTTTCCCATCTTGGTTAACTGTATCCTCATGTTTCAAGGTCAAATATTCTACGTGTTCTACTTGTCTCCTATACATTCTCTTCATATGCCCACCTGCTTCATTAGCATGTCCTCTAAAGTTTGCCTGAGATCCTACCCCTTGTCATTACCATTGCTGTGTAACCCTGATCCTAACCAACTTCAGTTTTTACTCAGTAGCTTCCCAGCTACCCTTCTTGCAACCCATTTTTCATCCCACTGTTCACCTAAACAGCAATGAAAGTGATCAGTGCTTACAACCATTCCTTTCAAGAGCTTTCCTTTGCAATGAGGAAACATCCAAACTCTCTGACCAGAGCAGACCAAGGTTTCTCAGGCTTCACTCACTGAACTCAGCCACTTGAACCTTTTTCTTGCCCCCAACACAATCCACTTATTTCTGACTCAGAGCACTTGACTTCTTTTCCTCTTTGTTTTGAATGCTATTTCCCCAGGATGTTTGGCTGCTATTTTCTCAGAACCTGCCTGCTTCTATATGTTCCAATGTACATGTCACTTGCTAGAAGACCACTTTAACACCACACATTGCTGCTCTGATACTTTCCTTTTATAGCCCTTCTTACCATCCAAACCAATAGGTCCTTGGCTGTTTTGCACATTGTCAGTTTTACTCCTCCCTCTAGAATGTAAAGTATATAAAGGCACAGTTATTTATTTTTTTTCTTTTTTTAACCCATGCTGCATTACCAGTGCTTAAGGTCTGCACTGCACTAGTGGATGGATGGCATGCAGGGATACATGCTGAATGGGTAAATGAATCAAGAACAAATGATTGGTAACATGGGCTTTAGAGCTTTACATATTTGTCCTGTAGTGTGATACACAGAACTTACGTGGGCTCAGTGATGCCAGGCAAATAGATACACACCCTAGCCCGTTTACATCTCTGCTTTTTCAGACCATTTTACCCCTTCTCTACTCTTGGCAAAACTCCCACCACCTCCTCTGTGTCCCTCTTTGTCAATAATTACCTTGTTTCTTACCTCATTGGAAAACTGAAATAAACAGAAGAGATGCCCCATAGACTTTTACCACCACATCCACCTATCTAAAAGCACCTATACTCTTACGCTCTGCCTCCCATCTTTACCAGTGATGACATATATCTGCTTTTAACTCAAGTCAACATGAACACTTGAATATTATTTCCTGTATCTTTCACCAACTTGAGGATATCACTATAGCCATTTTCCCTACTTTGCAGTATAGTATAATATTTTACTCTCTATCCTACCCATCACACAAAAATAAACTTCCTTTTTTTTTTTTGAAGTAAGGAGAGAAAGGGAAGGAAGGAAAAAAAAACTTTAATCTTTTTTTTCTTTCTTTTGCCAATTTTCATACTATTCATTTGAACACCTCTGTAGTAAAACTCCTTGGATGAGCTACTATCTCCAATTTCTTACCTCCCATTCTCTCATTCTCTCCTTGGATAATTATTCACAAACCATAAAATTTACCCCTATTCTCTCTTAGACCCCATGTGAATTAGGATTTTGCCATTCCCATGCCAGCTCAGTGATCCACATGTTACACATCTAATAGTCAAGGTCCCTTTTCCTCTAATTTTCCTTATCAGAAGACTTTAACCCACTAGCATTTAGCATTTCCTTCTTTTTGATGAACTTTCTTCACTTGGCTTCTAGGACATACATAGTCTCTTGGTTTTTATGACTTGACTGGTTGCTTCTTCTCAGTCTTTGTGGGGTCTCTCTTTCTAAATGTTCCAGTGTTGGAGGATTCCCAAGCTCAGTCCTTGGTGCTCCTCTTTGTTCATACTAGCATCCTTCTGGATCTCATCAAGTCTCATTGCTTTCTATCTCTAGCACAGACTTTTCTGCTAAACTCTTCAATCATGTATCCAACTGCCGATTTCACCTCTCCACTTGGATGATTGAAAGACAGCTCACATTCTACATGTCCAAAATGACCCCCTGGCCTTTCTTACCAAACTTGTTTCTTTTGGAGCTTTTCTACCTCCATTGATGACCACTCCACACTTTGGAGTTGCTCAAGTCGAGTCAGGTAGAAAATTTGACATTGTTGGCTACTTGATTTCTCCCACATCTTACATTTAATCCATCTTATTATTGGCCCTATTTTCTATGTATAGGATAGGACTGTTTCCCCCACCTCCCTTACTACTACCTTGGTAGCCCCACACAGTCTCTTCTGGATTACAGCATGAGCTCCAGGCAGGTCTCCCCGACTCTGCTCTTGCTCCCCCTGGAATCCATTCTCAACACAGCAACTGGAGTGAAAATCTGAAACACAAGCTAGATTGTTGTCTTTCCTGGTCAAAATCCTGCAGTGGCTCTTCATTTTAGAGTTGAAGTCAAAATACATGTAAAATCTCCTAAATAAAGAACTCGTTCCTCATTACTTCTGGTTCCATCTCCTACTGCTGTCCTGCTTGCTCGGTTCACGCTCGCCGCAAGCATCCTTGACTTCTGCCTTAGGAGTGACCCTGCTGTAGGCCCTCTGGTCTAGTTCTTTCCTGGAACACCGACACTTGATGCCTGCTTTGCTAACTTCTTCATGTATTTTTTTCTTCAGTTTATTTTGAGAGACAGCAAGAGTGTGACCATGCATGGAAGGAACAGAGGAGAGAGGGAGAATCCCAAGCAAGCTTCACACCATCAGTGTGGGGCTCAAACTCCCAAACTGTGAGATCATGAGCTGAGCCGAAGTCCAATGCTTAACGGACTGAGCCACACAGGCACCCCTCTAATTTCCTCCTATCTTTCAAGTCTTTGCTCATGTCACCGTCCCAATCAGGCTTATTCCACACCTCTTGACACTTCCTCCTTATGCTGATTCTTTATCTTTTTCCACAGCACGTAATGACTTTTTGCATACTATATAACCTATTTATTGTTGGTGTTGATATTTTCTATCTCTTTCCATTACCTAGAATATAACCTCGAGGTCCTAAATCTCTTTTGTTCTTGGATAGATCTCAAGAACTTAGTAACCCTCAGTAAATATCAATGGATGGTATGCAGTTGTTATTTGTCTGGGTTCTGGAGTCAGCAGCCTGCGTTCAAATCCCACCACTGCTTTTTGTTTTTTTTACATTTTTTTTAACGTTTATTTATTTTTGAGACAGAGAGAGACACAGCATGAACGGGGGAGGGGCAGAGAGAGAGGGAGACACAGAATCGGAAGCAGGCTCCAGGCTCTGAGCCATCAGCCCAGAGCCCGACGCGGGGCTCAAACTCCCGGACTGCGAGATCGTGACCTGAGCTGAAGTCGGACGCTTAACCGACTGAGCCACCCAGGCGCCCCCCACCACTGCTTTTTGTAGCTGAGTGAGCTACTTGGCATTTTGTGGTCCCCTATTATCTGGGATGGAGGGATGGTTGTTAATGATATCTGCCTCATAGATTCTTTGTTAGAATTGAGATAACATATGCAAATTCCTTAGAATTGTAGTGTAGTACAGCAAGTTCTCAGAGTTTTAGTTGTTACCGGGGGGCCTGGGTGGCTCAGTCAGTTAAGTGTCTGACTCTTGATTTCAGCTCGGGTCATGATCTCGTGGTTTGTGGGTTCGAGCCCTGTGACCAGCTGGATCCATGCTGACAGTGTGGAGCCTGCTTGGGATCTGAGCTCTCCCTCTCTCTTTGTCCCTACCCCACTTGTGCTCACTTGCTTCTCTCTGTCTCGCTCTCAAAATAACTAATTGTTTCAGGGAATAAATAAGACTTTTTTTAAGTTTATTTATCAGACAAGAATTATTATCTACAGTTTACAATGAGAGAAATTGAAACAGAAAGCTAAATCACTTGACACGAGGCACACCTTAAGTGGCAGAAGTGGGATACAGATTCAGTTCCATTTGATAACACATTTACTGTTCAATCTCCTTATGAAGCTTTTACAAATGGAATAGTGTTTTCCAATTCCTTTTTGTCCATTTTTAAAACTATTGATTTTTAAACACTGTGTAGCCTATCACATGAGCTTTGTCCTAATATTTATTTCAAATCTTGTTTCAAATATTTCAAATATTCTGTCAGATCTTATTATATGGAGGGGAAATTGCAAAAAAAAAATATTTGATATTAGAGATAGCAAAACATGTAGTTTACACCATTTATGGGAAAGCTTTAACAAAATTTTTTTTAATGTTTATTTTTGAGAGAATGTGAGTGGGAGGGAGGCAGAGAGAGGAGACAGAATCTGAAGCAGGCTCCAGGCTTTGAGCTGTCAGCACAGCCCGATGCGGGTCTCGAACCCATGATCCACAAGATTGTGACCTGAGCTGAAGTTGGACGTTCTTCCGACTGAGCCACCCAGGCACCCCTGGAAATGCTTTTAATGGTCATTCTTGTTTTGTTTTTTAATATTTATATGTATATTTTTTCAGAGAACAGAGCAGGGGAGAGGAAAAGAGGGCAGAGGATCAGAAGTGGGCTCTGCACTGACAGCAGAGAGTCCAATGTGGGGCTCAAACTCATGAACCCTGATGACCTGACCGGAGCCAAAATTGGACACACAACCAACTGAGCCACCCAGGTGCCCCTTAATGGTGATTCTTTATTGCTCATTGTGCACTTAAAACATATGCCCTCTACAATTTTTAAAAGTATCCTCTGATTCTTACCTTTGTGGGGTATTTTTTTTTTTTAACCAAGAATACTGGAATTTATCGTTATCTCCACATACTGTTTTAAATAACATCGGAAGAATAAACGAGATAATAGTTGAAAATCCCTGTTCAATATTATGAAGAAAAGTAGTTTGTGAATTGTAGGTACCGTACACTTTATTGATTTAAGGTGTGCCTTTTCCTATAATGTCAAGGATGCTTTGACGGAAACTCTATTCTAAGCTCACGTGCTATGTGGGAGGCAGCTTGCTGCCTGTATCCATCTTCCCTCCACCTGAAACTAAAGCTTCGGGCACCTGATAAAAATGACTGTTGTTCCCGTGGCTCAAAGGATCACACTATGTTCCACTATGTTCTGTCTTCCACTCTCTATTGCAAGCTTTTTTCTTTTCTTTTCTTTTCTTTTCTTTTCTTTTCTTTTCTTTTCTTTTCTTCTTTCCTTCTTTCCTTCTTTCCTTCTTTCCTTCTTTCCTTCTTTCCTTCTTTCCTTCTTTCCTTCCGTCCTTCCGTCCTTCCGTCCTTCCTTCCGTCCTTCCAAGTTGATTTACTTTGAGAGAGAGCAAGTAGGGGAGGGCAAGGGAGAGAATCTCAGGCAGGCTCCATGCTGTCAGTGCAGAGCCTGACGTGGGACTCAAACCCACAAACTGTAAGATCATGACCTGAGCCAAAATCAAGAGTTAGAGGCTTAACCGACTGAGCCACCCAGGTGCCCCTATTGCAAACTTCTATTTTGGCATTTCTCCTTCCCCTTCTGAGATGGTTGACTATGATTTCCAAGTATCTGTTGCCCTCCTTGGTAACCAAGGAAAGGATATCCTGCCACCATGGATGGCAGGTGCCCTGATGGGACTAAAAACTGATCCATAAAATGTGACCAGAATAACACATGTGCTGTGTGAGCAGAGTCCTACCTCGGTTCTACCATTATTCTTTGCTTTATCACAAAGGCACCATGCCCCATATAGGGCCTTCTCTTTCAGCTTCAGTCTCAGGATAAAGAAGTCAAAGAGCACAGCTGTCTCCAGTGGGTGGTAGATGAGGTTTACCTTGGAGAGGGGGCTAAGTGTATTATGGTAGTGGAAGGAAGTGACCCACTCAGAAGGGTTAGGAAATCCTATTCTTCTCTGGGGAAGATTCTATACCCTCGAACCATTGATTCTAGCTTTATCCTGTTGCTTGCTAGTGCATCGTGACTCACTTGGTCAGTAAGAGGTCAGAAAATAGGGATGTATGGTACATTGGAGAAAGCTTGGTCTTGTCTCTGCCACAACCAGGGCAGTATGCCCCAGATAGGGACTGTTTCAGCCTTGTTTCTAGAACTAAAGACAAAAAACAGAGATGCAGTCAAAGAATAATGAATAAAGGCATCTACAAGGTGAACCTTTGTTCTCAGCCAGTGATATTGGGGAGTTGTTTGTGAACATCGTGAAAGCTGATAGACAGGTTTTCCTTCAAGCCTGGATTTTAGTTCTCTACCAACTGGAGTGACCAACTTTGTAGAAAACTGATTCAGGACCTAGTATATAATAATTATACACCTATGTTAGGACTTAAACTTCTATAAATAGTATAATTTCATATAAATGCCTATTTTATCACATAATTTCATTAAAGCAAAAAATTAGGACTAGTTAACAGTGAGAATTAGTAGTAATTAATAGTAGGATTAATTAATAAAAATAGTTTTCTTTTTATCCTTTGTGGTTTATTTTTCATGTTTTAAAAAACTCTTATTGGGTATATGAATTTGTAGCCTGTATTTTATTTAAGATACATGTATGTAACATATTTTCAACGAACATAAATTCAATAGGACTAATCACACAGATGTTACCTGTATTTAATTTTACAAAGCTACACCTTTCTTTGCCATGTTCCAGGATATTTTTATTTTCTTATGTCTTTTCCCAATACTTCTGACTTCCCTGCAGATATTACAACATTTTTCTTTTATGCAGTGATAAAGCTTAGCACGGTCAACGGTACAGTTCACTCTGACTTACACCTCTGGTTTTCTTAAGTCCAGTTTACACAGAAATCTGGTACCCGTCCAAACTGAGGACATAAAACCAAATAGCTTCTCGAAAAAAATGTCTAAGCATAGAATATTTGGGATTTTACTTATTGGCAACAACAGGTTTTTCAACTTGTAGAAGTTAGTTTCCACCTCTCCAAAAACATGCACTTCCTTCTGTCTACAGGCTTTTTTTGGCATATTAGCTGTTTATCAATCAAGTCCTTTGCACCTATAAATTTACTAAATTTATATCATGTCTAATATGCCATCATTTTTAAACACTGGATGTCCCCTTGAATTAAACTTCTTTCTCAGGAAAATGGTTTTAAAGCACAGAGGTAAACTGAACTTGTGAAATTAAAGCTGGGTTCCAGAACTGTTAGAGTTTTAGTAAAGAGAGGGAGACAGTCCTGTTTAATTGCACTGCCCTTTTCTGATGACATTTTTTGAGCTCTGAAGCAATATGATTTCCAACAACAACAAGTCAATTTATTGTAGTATGTTTTGGTCTCCATCTACACTTAACATTGAAGAACTCAAATACAATCAGCCTGTCTTTTTCTAGGCTCCTTGTGCCTCTTCAAGGATTAAAAACAAATAAACAAAAAACTATGAAACTTCTGTCCTGCTGTAATTCACTTCATTTCCTCCCTCCATGCACTTTTTTTTCAAATATGAAATTTATTGTCAAATTGGTTTCCATACAACACCCAGTGCTCATCCCAACAGGTGCCCTCTTCAATATCCATCACCCAATGTCCATCACCCACTCTCCCCTCCCTCCCACCCCCCATCAACCCTCAGTTTGTTCTCAGTTTTTAAGCTCCATACACTCTTCAATTAGAGAAGGTCATTCGTCTTGTCCCACATTATAAGGCTATGATGTTCTCAAGGGCTGACATGTTAGCATCTTTTCTGTGACTGGCAACAATGACCACCATCTTGTAGGCACATGTCAAAGGTTCTGTTTTTAGACACTTTCGGTCCTTCTCTATGAAATTTGTGCATATTTTGGGAAACCTGAAAAGTGACCAAAAACTTTAGGACAGAGGTACCCTATCAGACATAAAACAATCACCACCACCACCCCCCCCCCCAGCAGTGTCGAGAGCAGGCTATTTGGCAGTTAAGATCTTTTCTCAGCTAAGACCTCCTAAACTGAATGGAATAGGTCAAAAATTTATATTTGCCAAATCTGGCAAAAATGACATACACCTGCCCAATGTGCAGATCGGTGAATACAGTCTAGTTGTACTGGACAAGATCTCAGCAATCTGACTTTGTTTAATGAAGCTTTATTAAAAGCTTCACAGAAACCAAGGTGTATTTGAAACCCCATTTTCCAAACCAAATTATTCGAGAGCTAGAATGCTTGTGATTGTGCTGTGATTCCATTTTTCACTGATACGCTATATGAAATGTGACCATGGGTGAGTTCTGACAGAATCCTCTTCACCCTGTAAGGGGCTAACACAACTGTTCCCCAAATTTCCTCTGTTGTTTTTCCATGTTTTAGGTGTAGCATCTGAATAGGGAATTGGAAGTATACTGTTTCATCGAGACCTGCCTTTCTCCATCATGCCCAATCTAAAATTCTTTAGAATTGGTGTATTGGCAGGATGTTCTGGTTTTTATTTCTCATCTGAATCCTTTTACCCATCTTTAAATTCACACAGTTCTCTAGCCCTCTTTTTTGGTGAAGTTGGGGTCATGTTAGTGTTGATCCTGTCATCATGCTCTTTTTCATCATCTGACCTCTTGGAAAGTATGGTCACAATACTTATAATGTTAAAAATCTAGCACCATCTGGAGAAAAAGAAGAACAATTTGTCTTCAAGTTGTCTGCAGAATCCTAGATGGGTAGTTAATTTCCATGATTACAGCCTCCTTAGTCTGCACACTTCAGTCACTGCATTCAAGTGACACTAACAATGGGTGATACGTTATGGCGATGTACAAATCACGATTGCCAGCGTTAGGGGTCAGAAAAAAACTGGTGACGATGATACAGAAGGTAAGTAATCTGTGCCCTATTCATTTGACCCTAAAAACAGTGTTGCTTTCAGCCCCTATGTTTTGGAGTGTCCAATGAGTTTTTCTATTTTTTCCCCAAACTTCTACACCTATCTCTGAATACCAGGATTCCTTGCTGAACTTGCAGTGTCAAAGCTGAGACAGACTCAAGCAAGCGGGGAAGGCTGGCCACCCTACCAAAGCTCTGATTGTTGCTTTCTTGAGGTCTTTAACAGCTTGCTAGGACAGTGCCTCTTCTATCCTATTTGGCTTCATTTCCTGGAGCTCGAGGGTCAGTGTCAGGACCTTAGAGTTCCAGAGCCCCATGGGTTCCCTTTTCTGGAAAGGTCCTCATCTAGATTGCCACCCAATCTCCATGCACCAAAGAAGGTTGTTCATTCCAGAGCATGCCATCGTAACACCTTTCATTTCCCCAACTTTTTTGGAGTACTTTATTATTCATGAAGTTTTAGAAGGATTCATTACTGGACTGTTTTGACAAACAGAAAAAATTTGTCAAGGGGACTTAAAACATCAGGATTTATTTTCGTGGCTTGTTTTGTTTTCTCCCTTTCTCTGAGCACCTACTTCAGTTCTGGAGAAGCCACTATGGATGTGGAAGGAATGCATTATTTGCTTACAGTCCTCTCTTGTTGCAGTGCTTTGGCCCTGTTTTGAAATTTTTATAACTCACTCCTGTCTTGCAATACCCACCATGGTTTATGAAGCTGTTTCTTTGATTCTTTTGATTATGGTGGGTTCTCCAGAAGGAAAGACTGGTGATAGTGGTGAGGGTTGGGGTGTGTGTGTGTGGGGGGGGGGGGGTGGGTATTGAGACCTATTTATAAATGAATGTTGTGAAAAAAACAGGAGGGTGCAATATCCAGAGTCCAGCATTTTATTTCTTAAATATAAACTTTCATTGCTCTCTGGAGAAGGAAACATTAGCACCTGTGTGCTTGTCCAGTCTGGAATGAAATCCTTAACTGTTTAATTTTTATATAAAGCTAAAACTTCATAGAATTCTGTAATAGGATTTTTCAGGACCTTGACATCAAATGAAGTTATAACACCCCATTTGTATATTAGTATCAAATATTGGGGTCAGTAGCGCCCCCCACAAACCTAATACCCGAAGTGGAAAACGTAGATAACTAAGGGGAAACTTCCATGCAGCAACTAAGGAAAATAATTAAAGGGAATTATAAAAAGATCATATTCTAATTTTGTCAGCTCTTTCACAGTATCTGATTAGCAATTTTAGCTGCAACGACACTTTCTCTTTGAAATTATTAGGTATTTTTTTCAACTGTGTGCAGGCTCTGAAATGTTGTGTTAACAGGAAATTCCTTGATTTCACTGCTATTTCGACCTCTTACTATGTTAAAATTTCCTTTGATTTCTTTCCAAAGACCCTGATTTCTCATTATTACCACCACACTGCTACCCTGTGTTCATTTGGATAGATACTCTGTGTAGGAGGCAAGAAGTGTGGAGGCTAAATTCACTGCGTTAGCAGTAGGCACAACGTGCATTCAGATTTCAACACCTGTGCGTGTTGGAGAGCCTGGGTGCCTGATTCCTTGCACCCTGGAGGAGAGCATGCTGGGTTCTGGTAGAAGAGTCACCGGGGTCTCTTCTTCTCCAGCGGTCTCCTTTCCTTCTGTTCCTGGCTTCTGAGAAGCATCTTTCCTGTAATACTCCCGCCTATTCTCCTTGTTCTCTCATTTTCCATCTCCTCCTCCTCCTCCTCCTCTCCTTGTCTTCCTGATTGCTGCTTTCTCCCAAGCTCAATCATCTTGTGCCTTTCTGCTCAAGAAAAGTTCTCATGTTTTTTCTTTCTTCTGAACGTGTCTTAGAAGGTGGGACAGGGTAAAATAGAACATGGAAAAAGAGGTATAAACGAAATGTCCCTTGGTACCTCCTCTTTCTTCCTTTGGCTCTTTAAAGCTGTTAACAGCGATGGGTTACTCTCTGAGACCCTTGAAATAAAACCATAAAGGCAGATTCAGTATAGATGATCGTGTTGCAACCATGTAACAATTTTTAGTTCATTCTAAATGAATGTATTCTTGCAAATACTCTAGTGAGTAACTCCTATTGTATGTGTTTCAAAGGAACTGGGTATAGAAAATAAAGGTTGTCTTCTATACAAATTATCCCTTATCCTAAAATAGTGAGAATGTGCGATCTTAATTACATTCTAATTAACCATGACGGCTGGAGGTATGGTGTTGCCATGTTAGGCCTGGTCAAGATCCTCCCTGTCTCATCTTGGAGCTCCTTGAAAAATTCTGTTCAGTATCTTGTGGTGAAATTGTTCCTGTCCCTTGAAACAGGTTTCCTTGACAAACGTTGAATACTACATTGCCTTCTCCCTGATCCCTGACATTTTTAGTACTGCTCTACTCTTTTGAACTGAACTGCCTTCCTCAGGTCGTTTCTGTGTCCATTCGGAGATTTGAAAAGAAAAATGAAATAAAAACAAGCACAGGCACCTGAGAAATTAAAAATTGTGTTTCAGCTTGATGACCATAGGAAAGAAACAAAAAAGGCAAAGTTACACAGGGCCCAAATAGCATGCAGGGAGTCAGATTGATTTCAGTAGAAGTCACCCAAAGAATGTCCATTTCAGAATGGGAACAAAGCGGGATAACTTAATCTTTTAAAATAGCTGTAAATAAGGATTATACAAAATAAGGATAGGATATAAAGGTTATTGAGAACACATGGAAAACCCTTCAATTAACAGAATACTAATTAAAATCTTAGGAAGAAAATAATACTGGAGAATTTTGGAAATAATGTTCTTGGGGGTAGACATTTCTTATGAGATTTGTGCTTTCAGGTGCTTCCTTTATAGTTCTGAATGTTTGCTGATTCTTTTTGATAATAAGTCATTTAAGCCTTGCTAATGTAGGAGTGCCTATTGTGGTTAGCTGCCTCTGATCTGCGTGAGGGTATAAAAAGGAAACATTCTTTCGTAATAAACTATTGTAGCTATAGTAGATGGCACTGAAATTCAGGTAAAAGTGAGATCTTTAAGTTGGAATGACTAAGAAAAGAATTTCAGCCAGATTTTGAAAGATGGGTGCAATTCTATTAAGCATGGAGGAGAAACCGAATCAAGTTATGTGGGGCATGAGCATACAAATGAATAAAACATTTCTTTAAAGGAAAAATGGTGTGAAAAAGAGGGTAGGTGTCAAGGGGAAAATGGAGAGAAAATAAAAATAATGGATGGGGAAGTAGATAACTTTTGAAAATAAGATCTTGTGGGGCACCTGGGTGATTCAGCCACTTGAGCATCCAGCTCTTGATTTCAGCTCCAACCATGATCATAGGGGTCATGGGATGGAGCCCTGTGTTGGGCTCCACGCTAAGCATGGAGCCTGCTGGGATTCTCTTATTCTCTCTCTCCTTCTTGTCTCTCCTTCTCTCTCCTTCTCTCTCTCTCTCTCTCTCTCTCTCTCTATGCTCTCTCTCTCTCGCTCTCTCGATGCTCTCGCTCTCTCGATGCTCTCGCTCTCTCGATGCTCTCGCTCTCTCGCTCTCTCGCTCTCTCGATGCTCTCGCTCTCTCGATGCTCTCGCTCTCTCGATGCTCTCGCTCTCTCGCTCTCTCGCTCTCTCGATGCTCTCGCTCTCTCGCTCTCTCGCTCTCTCGATGCTCTCGCTCTCTCGCTCTCTCGATGCTCTCGCTCTCTCGCTCTCTCGCTCTCTCGATGCTCTCGCTCTCTCGATGCTCTCGCTCTCTCGATGCTCTCGCTCTCTCGCTCTCTCGATGCTCTCGCTCTCTCGCTCTCTCGATGCTCTCGCTCTCTCGCTCTCTCGATGCTCTCTCTCTCTCGCTCTCTCGATGCTCTCTCTCTCTCTCTCGCTCTCTCTCTCCCTCCTCACCCTACTCTGCCCTCTCCCAGTCCTCTTTCTTAAAAAAACAAACAAAAAACAATAATTAAAAAGAAAGATCTTTTGACATACCCTAACCCACAAGTTTCCTTTAGAATGATGCTCTTGGCTCATAAGGAAAAAGATAACTGAAATATAAATCTCAAAGATTTTCATATTTGAATATTAAAACCTATTTATAGAAATGTTTAGCAGTTTTACCTTTTTGGGTAGGCGGTACCTTGTTGGTTTTGAATTGTTCAGCCTGGGAAATCGTCATTGTTGGTTTTCCCACTTGTGAGCTAGGGCTGGCTATTTCCACCACAGCTCCTTTCTAAATTTAAGTTACTTTGCTGTGATGTCTCTACAACGTACCATCTCGAGTGTACTTAAAAGGCCTGCTTGATTGCCTCATCAGTGACTTTGTTTTTCTTCAGCTGTCATCATGACCAAGGCACTGGTGACACGGTAACTAAACCATGTTAAATGGTGTTACCTGTGAAGTTGGAGTGCGAGTTGGGGAAAAGCTAGTTGGTGAAAATAAGACTCACACCAGAAAGTGTGGCCAGTGTGCTCTAAGTGTCTAACCTTGAGACAAACTGACTATTGGATGGAGAAGCTGAACCTGGGTCAGCAGCTCGGTGGGCTTTCGCACAAACACAACTGAGTTTGACATGTTGAGCTTAACTTTACTTACTTCTACTCTAACATATATTAAATGTTTGATGTGTTGTCATGGACTGTGTGAGGTTCTGGAACTAATAAATTTAATAAGATGGATGTTTTTAAGGAAGAATTTTTGGTTAAAAGTAAACACGTAACAAGAATGCCAGATTCTAAATTCAAAAATAGCAGTGCTTTCAAGGTGTGCGCAGAGATGATTAACTTTGTTGGTAGCAGGAAAAGGGAGGCTTCACAGAAGGTGACTCTATAGGATGAACCTTGACACTTTCCAAGAGAAGAAAGTGGAAGCAAACCTCTCTCTAGCTGGCTTTAATAGCAAGGGGAAAGGTGGGGAGGTGGATAAGGTTTGGCACCAATGGGGTAGACCTAAGAGAATAAGACAAAACAGGGTGGATCAGGGAAAACTGTGGAAGCACTTTCAGGACACAAAGACTTAGGAAGTTAAAAGCTACCTTTATCAGGAATTAGAAGCCAGTCTGAGCTGGCTTGGATGGAGCCAGTGTGGAGTCTGCCTCTGGGATTCTCTCTCTCCCTTGCTCTGTGCCCCTCCCCTGATCTCTCTCAAACAAACAAAAACTAAACAAAACAAAACAAAACAAAAAACAAAAAAAGTGAGGGTTATGCATTAGTAGATAACCTGTGCCTTAAAAAATTCTGGAAACAGTGTTTAAGAATTAGAGAATCTCAGAAAAGTAGAAATAAAGGGAATATGATAACTCAATTTGGAATTAAAAAGATGTGACCTAGGGGCGCCTAGGCAGCTCAGTCAGTTAGGCGTCTGACTTTGGCTCAGTTCATGATCTCAAGGTCCCTGAGTTTGAGCCCCACGTCGGGCTCTGTGCTGACAGCTCAGAGCCTGGAGCCTGCTTCAGATTCTGTGAGCCCCTCTCTCTCTGCCCTTCCCCTGCTCACACTCTTTCTCAAAAATAATTTTTTTAAAGTGACGTAGATGGGCAACTGGTATATTCAGTATAATTTGGGTATTAACTGAAATATAGAAATGGGAAGAACATCACATAGAGCGGACTTCGGGTTTAATTTTGGCTCTGACAAATACATATCCCACAGGCTATTAAGGTGGAAATGATCCTTTTCTATCTTGGTAAAGAGATGGAGGGATTAGGACTAGAGACTGAAATTTAGGAATTATGAAGGAGCCTAGGTGGCTAAGTCAGTTAACGTCTGACTCCTGATTGCAGTTCAGGTCATGATCTCATAGTTCATGAGTTTGAGTTCCGTATCAGGCTCTGTGCTGGCAGTGTGGAGCCTGCTTGGGAGTCTCTCTCTCCCTTTCTCCCTGCCCCTCCCATGTGCTCTCTCTCTCTCTTAAATAAATCTCAAATTTAGGAATTATAGGATGGGATATAATTGAAGTCTTGTTGTAATATCATTCAAAAATGTCAGTCAAGCAACAAGTAAACAGAGCATGGAGCACCTGAGTGGCTCAGTTGGTTTAGCATCTGACTCTTGATTTTTGGCTCAAGTCCTGATCTTCGTGAGATCAAGCCCTGCGTTGGGCTCTGTGCTAACAGCTTGGGATTCTCTCCTTCTCCTTCTCTCACTGCCCTTCCCCTGTTTGTGCTCGCTTGCATGTGCTCGCGCTCTCTCTTTCAAAATAAACTTTAAAAAATGGACAAAATTCTCACGGAACTTTTTTTTTTTAATGGCATATCAAAATTTCACCCAATTCTTAAGTGTGAGAGGCTGAGAATTTAAACAGAACTGTTTAAAAGGAAGGAGCCACAGGGCCTTCCCTACCCAGGGGCGGTCTCCATTAGGAGCTCCCAAGTAGGCAGAAGCCTGGGAGTGGGAGGGATTTGGATAAAAATGGAGTGAACATCTTAAAACTGGAAAGCCAGCTTCAAATCAGTACAGACCCCCGGTGGAACTTAGGTGATATATCCTCTACTGTAACTTCCTAGCAGTAGATAAGGTAGACTATCTGGAAGAAGATACCATCATCTTGAGTCTCACCAAAATATCTTATTAAACATATGGAAATGAGTAAAAAATCACTAGGCTTACCAATTTAAAAAAAATAGACAACAGAATCACATTTGCAGATTTACAAATGTCCTAGTTTCTGGAGTTATCAGACATTGACTTTAACTGTGATTTGAAAAAAAAAAGGCTCAGAATGACATATTGAAAACAACAATAACAAAAGATGATGACTTTCACCAGAGGAATATAATCTGTAAGAATGTAATTGATAGCCCATATCTAACAAAAACTAGCTGAAATTATAAATTCAATATACATTAATTTAAAAAGCAAATTGAACAGAGAAGAATAAATTAATACTTGAGAATATCCAAGATGAAGCAGAGAAAGCTATATCTCTATGCACCTTCAAAAAATATACAAAGGAGATATATATCCATGGATGTATAAAATGTATATACATACACGTATCCATACTATACATACATGCGTCCCGACCCATCCCGTCCCATCCCCTACGGCCCGTCCCAACCCGCCCCTACCATACCATACATACATATATATAATACCTATAACAAAGGAGCTATATTAGACATGAAGTCATCCAATGCGTGTGAAATTGAAGTACCAAAAGGAGAAAAGAGTGAGAATAAGACACATGATCCTTGAAGAGATAGTAGCCTATACTTATTTTCTGAAACTGATGATAAACTTTGAAACAGACTGAAAGCACTAATATCCCCAAGCTAGATCTATACAACGGAAATTACATGAGGCACATCAGAGCAAAACTGACTAAGGCTAATAAGAAAGAGAAAAAAATTTAAAGGCAGAAAAAAACATTTCCTTTGGAGGGTAATTGAGAGATGGACAACCTACTTCTCAGCAAAGCATGGAAGGCAGAAGATAGTAGAGGGAGATCTCTAAAGTGTACTGGAATAAACTAACCACTGATGTACATATCCATGAAATATAATTCAAAGAAAAAGACCTTAAAAAACCAACCTGAGAGAATTCATTGCTATGAAAGCCACACTAAGAAAAATACTGAAGGGATTTTTATAGGCAGTGAAGGAACTACCTAGAAAAATGCAAGAACACAGGGTAATGGAAATATGAAAAATAATTCCAGATAGTCATAGTACTAATAATGGTATGAAACAGTAATAATATGTCTTAGGGGCTTTGAAATGTTATAGTACATTTTAATTGTATATTCAACAGTACAGAAGTTGGGGAATTATGGAGTTAAAATATTCCAAGATTCTGGCATTGTCTAGGAAGTGATAAAATCCTAATTTATATTAACTTGCAATAAATCAAGTGGGCAGATTTTGAACTCTCCTAGATAAGAGATCTATAATTAACAAGCTAGTACAGAGGAAAATTGAGTAGCTGAAAGATGATTAACTCAAAAGAAGGCAGGAAAGGATAGCAAAGGGATAAAAGGGAAAACTGTAGCTACATGCCCACATATATCACTAATTATAGTAAATGCAAATGAACTAGACACTACAATTCTAGATGGCAAAGATGTCACAGTGAAAAAACACCCTGGCTGGAGTTGTAATTGGTACAATCACTTTGGAAAACTGCTTGTCAGTGTCTGCTAGAGCTTAACGTAGGCAAAACGATCACCCAGTGACTCTACTCCTGAGAATATACCTTCAGAAATGTACACCTATGCACACAAAAGATCTGCCATAATATGCACGACCATACTCCTAAGGTTTTGCCAGTTTGAGAGAATTACAAAATCTTCATCAATAGAATGGTGGCAGAATACTATCTTCTCCTACAATGGACTCTTCTGTGACAATGAGCACAAATGAGCTACTATATTCATCAACATGAATGAATCTCACAAGTATAACAGAAAAAAACATAAGAGCATCTACAACATGGGTCAGCTTATACACAATTTAAAAACAGGCAAAACTAATCTATGACTCAAGATATCTTTTTTTAAATTTTTTAAACATTTTTTAATTCATTTTTGAGAGACTGTGAGTGCAGGAGGGGCAGAGAGAGAGAGAGAGAGAGAGAGAGAGAGAGAGAGAGACAGAATCTGAAACAGGCTCCAGGCTCTGAGTTGTCAGCACAGAGCCCGACGCGAGGCTCAAACTCATGGATCTCAAGATTATGCACTGAGCTGAAGTTGGATGCTTAACTGACTGAGCCACCCAGGTGCCCCTACATGTTGATTATCTTAAGTGATTGGAAGAAAGGCAAGGACTCCTCTTTGAATCTTTGTTCTGAATACATCATGGGGTTTACTTTGTGAAAATGTATTGAATTGTACATTTGAGATTTCAGGGGTTATATTTCAATAAATGATTTTATTAACAAATATCAAGCCTTGCTTAATCCTAACAATGCCTATTTTTGAGGTGGATCTGGGAATAAAGGCAGTATTAATCTTTAAGGGGTGAGGGATGATCTTCTAGCAGATCTGCTGGAAAGGTCAGATTTCTACAGCAGTAAGTGTATTGTTTGCAATTTATGTGACTTGAGGATATAGGTATCTGCTAAGTAGTCATGGGGTTGGATATTTTAAATAGATCCTTTTAGGGAATTGGCAAGGAATCCTTTATACTGTTCTTTAAAGTACTGTGAGAAGAAAATGAGAGCCGTATATAAAGTAATACTCTGTTTATCGAACAATGGGTCAACATGGACACGGCTTTCTGGTTTGTGTCTAATTAAACTCAGAGCTGTGGAAGTTACTCCATGCCCATTGCCACTTATCAGTTGGGTCTTTGACGAGATGATCTTCAGTCTAGAAGCTTAGATCTGCAAGAATACACTCCGTGTTTTCAGGAAACCCTTGGGATAAAGTGCCTCCCCTTTTTGGATAACCAGTTAATAGTTCCTAAAAACTGAAATCTGACTCCTCTTAGCTTGGGGAAGCCTACTCTGGTCCTTGTGGATCACAAAATACTGTGGCCTTGTTAAAAGTCTGAGTAAATAATTTAATTCTGACCAATAAAAGTAATAAGTTCCTTCAGCCCAACCCAGCCCTTACTTGTGGGACAGATTAATAAAGGTGAAAAGTGAGTCACATAAGGGGTTCATTGATTCTTTCAGAAGCCATCGAAATACTCAGACCCCTAGGGAAATCATGGAGACACAATTTGGCTGCGCTGTATGGCCCATCAGGGATAAACTCGTGAATGCAGTGCAGGAGAGTTGATAACTCCTGACTTCTCCAGATTCCGGCTAAATGCCTCCATTAAAAAAATGTTTTGACTAAATTATTTTTAATACTGCACCTTTAAAGGGGCTTCTGTGGTTGATCAGGGTGGTTGGTCCATGATGGAGTTCCAGGACATGGGAAGAAATGTAGAGTCTACAGTTCATCACATCAAGTGGTGGGTCATGTGATTTTACGCAAAGCAAAGTCTTTGCATTGTTTAAGGAAGGACCCTAAAGACGAGATGTGACAAAAATGTAAGTGAACATTATTCATCACATAAAACCATCTTCCTCATAACTGACAATAAGGAGGAGATCAAATGAATTTTGCCTGATTTCTCGGTGGCAAGGGGAAGAGGATGATTTTAACATTTCCTGTATACATCCTGCAGAAGAAAATTCATTTTCCCATGCTTCCTTTAACTTCTGACACTTCTGGCCACCAAACATGAGCATGTGTGTGAGTTTCCACACACCATGCAATCCTGTGTCACAAGCTAAGCATTCTACCATTTAAGTCGATTGTGACCTAGCTACCTGGAGATAGCATCAGGTCCTACAGGTTAAGGGCTCATTCTTACAAGATTGCCTCTCTTCCCCCTTCAGGTGCCAATCCCAAAGCAAGGTTGTTACCTGTGCTTATGACCAGCAGCAGCAGGCTGTAAATCAAAGGTTCATTCGACCTCCTCCTTAGGTTCCATTAATTCACCAGAGCAGGTCACAGAACTCAGGAAAACTGTTTACTTTAAAGATTACTAGTTTGTTATAAAAGGCTATAACTCAGGAACAGCCAGATGAAAGAGATGGGTAGTGGGTAAGGTGTGGGGAAAGGGTGTGGAGCTTCCCTGGCCTCCCTGGATGGGCCACTCTCCCAGCATATCCACACACATTTTCCGACCCAAAAGCTCTGTGAGTTCCACCCTTCTGGGGTTTTGCTGAGAACTCCTTACATAAGCATGATTGATTAAATCATTGGTTATTTATGGTTGAACTTAATGTCTAATCCCTCTCGCCTCCCAGGAAGACTGGGGCATGGGGTTGAACATTCCAGCCCTCTAATCACATGGTTGGTGCCTCTGGCCACCAGCCACCGTACATAAAGGCTTTCCAAAAGTCACTACACTCAGGTGTGGTTGAGAGGTGCTTGTTATAAATAAAACTCCTTTAAAGCTGTTATCACTTAGGGAATTCCAAGGGTCTTAAGTGCTCTGTACTGGAATGGGAATAAGACCAAATAAAAATGTCCTATTGTAAATCACAAAATCACACACCACCATCCCCCACCCCCAATAATATGAGCAGATGGACAGACATAGAAAATCAGACAGAACACCAGACTTACTTCCATTATCCATAATTTTGATAAGGGGAAACTCTTAAAAAGCTCTACATCCAATCCAAAAAGTGTCCATTAAGTCTGATTTTTCTTTCTCAGAGCCCCATCCGGTGCAAACCAGTCTTCTGCAAACCACTGCTTTATCTTTCAAAGGACTTGCAGCACTAATTACTTGTTAATTACCAACTATTTCACAGTTGCATTGAAGTCCTAAAATAATAATTACTGTTAACATATTGCATTCATTTCCCAAGAAGCCCCCCTGTGCATGCACATTTTATTAATAGCACTAACACGATGGCTGCTTTGCTTATGTTTTATTTATTTCCATATAGGTTTGATTACATTGTAGTTTCTCATTTTTGCCTGTTGTATTGTACAAATCATGAATTATACTCCAGTAGGTATATGACACTCTTGTTTTATTAGCTACACTATTATTTCTACAACCATGTAAAAATTAAGTTTGGCCTTAGAAAGTTGTATTTACTTATTTTTGATATAAAATGTATTTTTAAATTATTTCCTCAAGACATTTTGAATTGGCACCCATGTTTTGAAGTTTCTTTTCACCTCCTTGCATCTCAAAGAACACTTTAAAATTTTTTTTTTTCAACGTTTATTTATTTTTGGGACAGAGAGAGACAGAGCATGAATGGGGGAGGGGCAGAGAGAGAGGGAGACACAGAATCGGAAACTGGCTCCAGGCTCTGAGCCATCAGCCCAGAGCCTGACGTGGGGCTCGAACTCCCGGACCGCGAGATCGTGACCTGGCTGCAGTCGGACGCTTAATCGACTGCGCCACCCAGGCGCCCCTCAAAGAACACTTTAAAAAGCCAAACAGTTGCATTAATTGCTGGAGTTTCCTAAATCCTATTGGTACCTCACAAGAAATAATAATCCTATAGCAGCTAGAGCTGTGAGCACAGTCTAAAACTTCAATCATTGAGAATATTCTGCACCAGAATTGGAAATACAGTCATATTTCATGGATTTATTTAGAACATGTAGCCAAAATTGGCATTATTTGTGACCATTCTATCAATTAGGGTGCAAAGAAATTTATTTGTCCAGTAGAACCAAAGTACCACTAGCTCACTGAAATCTGTTTTAAAAGGTTAAATATAGGGATTAAATTCTCAAATTACTGTAGGTTTTAAAGAAACAATTCTAAAAATATTTGGGCAAGCATTCAAGTGAAGATGTCGTGGCTATAAAATATCTGAATTTTAAAAACTATCTGCTCTTTAAAATTAACCTCACTTTGTTTTGAGCCATCTACTACCTGCCATGCAGGTATGTGCTATATGCCGTAAAGATAATCTGAACTGGGGTCTGGCGTATGGAGCATAGACCATGGGAGTAAGACTTGTAAAATAGCCAGATGGTTTTTGATGGAAGCAGTCTGTTGGAAAGGGGATATTGGACAGAAGATTGGGAAGGGAGTTTAAAGCCAGATTGTGGGGTGCATTGAATGTTAGGCTAAGACATTCGTTTGGATCAATAATCAAAGTTATCAGTTTCTCCCTGGACTATTCCTCTAGCCTCCTAAGGGATATCCTTGTTTGCAGGCTTATCTAACACTTATCTCTCCATCAAAGCGCGAGTAGTTTTCCGAAGTGTAAATCTGTTCAAATCTCTCTGTTATATACCTTTCTATGGTTTCTCATTTCTTTGGGGATTAAATCCAAACTCCTGAGCTAAGCACACAAGACCATTCATGATGTGTCACCTGATTTCTCCCACAGCTCGGCTCCTTTATCCCTACCTAATCTGTCAGTTTCTTAAAAGCCTGGTACTGCCATGCTTTGCGATGAAGCCCTTTCTGCCAAAAAGTCTCCTTGCAGGGTTTTTCACCTATCTCTCCTCTTTCTTTGTTTCTTTTTTTTAAAAGTTTATTTTGACAGACAGACAGTGAAAGTAGGGGAGGGGCAGACAGAGGGGGAGACAGAGTCCCAAGCAGGCTCCACACTATCAGTTTGAACCCACGAAACTGTGAGATCATGACCTGAGCCAAAACCGAGAGTCAGACACTTAACTGTCTGAGCCACCCAGGCACCCCTCGTCTTTCTAAATGGAGTTTATAGAGCATTTTCTTTTGTATGTCCACCCACTGCAGTGACATGTAGCTTAGGTATTTCTCCTCTGTGTTACTGTAGAACCATGGACCTAGCTCTACTTGGCAATGGCAGTAAAATCTTGGTTTGTGAGCACAATTCATTCTGGAAACATGCTTGTAATGCAAAGCACTCAGATACCAAAGCTAATTTCTCTAGAACCATTGGCTCAGTTGTGATCGTGTTATATTCGGGATCACATACTACTACAAGACATCACTCATTTATCCAGTTAAAATTTATTACAGACGTTTGCTTGTCTTGAGGAACACTCACAGAACAAGTTACAATCCAAGGTTGTACTGTACGTTACTTCTCTTGATTAAATGCTTTCTCCATTAGACTGTGACCTCCCTGCAGGCAGGGCTTTGACTTTTCTTTTTATCTAGTAGCCTTACAATGGATGTTCAAATATCCGTTGAATAAATGGATGCTTAAGCCAGCGTGGGGCATGATTTGGGTCATGCTCGAGAAATACTAATATAGCAACAGTGAGAATGGATTAGGAGGGAAGAAATAATACTGAAATATGGGGACCAGGAAAAGGTGAGAAGGGCAGTGTCACAAACATTTTGGTCTTACCAGTAACTAATAATTACTGTGTCACCATAGAGACTCTCTTGTGTGAATTTCTTTTCTTCTTATGACTCCCAACTACTACCTCTAGCTAGATTACTTCCAAATCAATATTTTCAGTTTTGATAGATCTCCTAAGCTTTGGTGAGGCACTGGAAAGGAGGACAAATGTGGCATTTAGACTCCTATAGATCTGCATTCTCACTGTACCTCTGACATTCAATGTTACATTTGCACTGGTCTTAACTGAAATATTTTAAGAATCAGATCATTGGTCCCAAGAGAATAATTCTAGTCATGAAGATTTAAAAGCTACAAATTAGGTAAGGTATACAATAGGATAACACTTGATGTCTGGTAGGTTTTTGGGAATGGCAGTCATTTCCATTTGCTTATTAGAATGTGCCACCTAGGTACAATACAGGCATAGATTTGAGATTCAGTGTACCATATATTCCCCCATATTTGATGCTTCTCATCTGCTTTTCTTTTTAGAATAATGGTAACTCTAGCCCCTAGTCTTTTATACCACAAATCTGGTGGTCATTCAAGACTACTTATCCCCCGACTGCTTACATGCAAATGGCAACTAAACCACCTTAATATCTCTTGTATGTCTAATATTCCACTCATGCTCTTTAGTGAGATTCCTCCTTTATCTCCTAATAGTATCCCTCTGTTCACTTTCAGCTGGTCTTTCCAATCTTAGAGCCCCAGGAGTGATTCTTCTACAACGTGAGCATAACCTTGGCAGCCCCAACCTTAAAATACTTTAACAGTCTCCCTTAATGTAGAGCCTAGAGCTCAAGTTTTCTAGTCCAGCCCAAATGATTAAGTCCTTACCTTTTTTCCAGTCTTCCCTTCAGGCTTTTCCCTAGTGCTCACTATGATCAAGCCATGATGTCTTCCATATCCCAGATTATGCCATCACTTTCTTAAATTCATGACTTTGTAAAACCGTTTCTCTTATCAGGGTGTATGTTCTTTTTCTCTTCTCTCTGTGCACTCTGCTTTTTTCAAGATTGGCCTCAGGGTATTTCTTTGGGACAGTTTCTGAATGGGTTATTAGAAGGGCATTAATTTCCTCAAAGTACATATTAAAATGCATGTTCAACTGCCCCCATGTTTAAACAAACATTCAGCTGCAATCTATGTAGAGGTTTATTTATGGCTCATAAATTGCTGGTACTGAGAGCCACAGGGGTGGGAAAGACCCACATGATACCCTCCTCAAAGCACTCTATGGTGAATGCATTGAAGGACATTATTCATTCATGTACATAAACTTCCCTATGTTTAAATAGACGTTTCACTGAAATGTTTACGAAATATTCTATATGGTTCATGAATTAACTAGGTGCTAGTGCTACACTGGTGACCGAGACCCTACCTGGTCTCCTCCTCAGTGTAGTTACATTTAGTTGCTAAAAGAAGGTTCAGCTAAATAGACTGAATTAAACCTCTATTTAAATCAGGCAGAGAAAGATCTTCCAGATGTTTTTGACTTCTCCCTTGTAGTGGAATAGAATAGAGATAATGCTTATTGAGATCCAAGATTACAAGGTAGATAAAAGATACTTGCTACCCCAGTGCCAGACTGTTAGCGGAGAGAAGGGAGGCAGCAATGCCTTCTGGGCAGGATCAGCATAAACGCTAAGCATTCCATGCAGACATATTGTAGCCTTCCAACTAGAAGTCAGTGTCACATCTGTATCCCAAAGTGGCAGAATCTTCTTTCTAGTGCCTGAGGATTTCATAGCCATGGAAGGTAAGCCGTTGTTCAAAGTTCTGCTTCTTCAATTCAGTTGAAAGGATAGTTTGGCAAAGATGGTTTTTTAGGTGGTCCAGGCCCAGAACCAACAATCAACAAGACAGATAGATCCTAAGTAAAAACAGGTCACTTGACATCAGTTATCCAGTATGTTTTGCCCATTCTCTCACCAAGTGAGAGAATAGGTAACTCGCCTGAAGCTATTATTTAGAGAAAACTAAAACTTTGCACTTCTAATAAATAATGAAACTACTTCCCTGGAGTTTTTGAGCCTATTCTTAAATTTATCTGTTTTGGAATATAAGTACCTTTAGGGCAAATCTTATATTATGTATAACACCAGGAAATGATACATGCTTCGTAAATATTTTAGAAACCCCAGGAGCTAATTGCTGGGGGGAGGGGTCTCGTTCGTTATTATTTCAACAGGAACAGGCTCCTGTTGCAGTGATGCCCATGTGTAAGATGACTGAAACCCTGAGTCTAAGAGAGAAACTGAATTGGGTTGTTAGCGTCTAGGACAGGAATGAAATCAGGAGTTATTCTTTCTTTTCCAATCTTCACAAAAGATATTCTTTAGATACCTTATCATATTATCTCTATGAAAATGTTTCTCAGCTATCGCTGCATATTAGAATTACCTGCAGAGCTTATAAAAGATAAACGGATGGCCAGGCCTCGCTCCTACAGATTCTGGGGTGGGGCCCAGACATTCTGGGGTATGCAACCCCAGATGAAAATCACTGCTCTGTAGGGTGTTACTTAAATTTGTGTGTGTGTGTGTGTGTGTGTGTGTGTGTGTGTGGGTGGGTGTGACACCTGTTTTATATGTGAAGAACTCATGGTGACACAAAGATCGTTTTTTCCAGATCTGTGCCACTCTGGCTTCCGACTTTCTCTTGGGATTAAGTCACTGCTCAAATCCAGGTGGCAATTTCTACCCAGCAGCTATTAGCAAGCCCTGAAATTAGGATAGCTCAGGGAAAGTTCTGCTGCTGCTGTTAAGACCCAGAGATTGATTGCTATCCTCGATTAACCCAGATCTTTTCTTAATTTAGGGTCTAGGGACTCATAAAAGCTGCTGCTGCTGCTGCTGCTTGTTTTTGGGGGTGGGGTGGAAAAACACAAGATTTAGTGTGAGGATTAAATCAGATAATACATGTGAAACATTTAGCACAAAGCCTGGTGGAGAGTAACCCTCAATATTAGGTTAGCAGTTAACATATGAAAGCATCTTGAATCTGCTTATAAATGTTCACAAACTAGGCACAGAAGAAAAATATCTTCTATTGTGCTACTTTTTAATATAATTTATTGTCAAATCAGTTTCCATACAATACCCAGTGCTCATCCCAACAAGTGCCCTCCTCAATGCCCATCACCTACCTTCCCCTCTCCCCCATACCACCCCCCCTTCAACCCTCAGTTTGTTCTCTGTATTTAAGAGTCTCTTATGGTTTGCCTCCTTCCCTCTCTGTAACTTTTTCCCCCTCCCCCATGGTTATTTGACACATATGTTCCCTGCCCCCCACCAAATTCATATGTTGAATTCCTCATTCCCAGTACCTCAGAATGCACCTATACTTGGAGATAGGGTCCTTAAAGAAATCATTAAAGTGAGGTCATTAGGGTCGTCCCTAATTCAATGGGACTGGTGTCATTATAGGAAGAGTACATTTGGACATGGACACACATAGAAGGAAGGTGATGTGAAGACACAGAAGACTAGCATCTGTATATGTCAGAGAGGCCTCAGAAGAAATGGACTGTGTGGCTCAGACTTGTAGTCTCTAGAACTGTGAAGAAATAAATTTCTGTCGTTTGAGTCAACCCGACTGTGGTACTTTGCTATGGCAGCTTGAACAAACTAATATAATTGGTTACTCCAAAAATTATTCTGGTAGGCAGTTGCTGGTATCTTCCACAACTTCCTTTTTTGGCACACCATTTTCCAATAAGAATACTCTAAGTTACTGTTTGGAAATTAACCATTTTTGTGTCTTGTAGCTAAGTAGTTTGGTCTGACCCAGTTCCTTACTCTAGCAGTGGGCTCTTGGTTTATGCAATCAGCCCAATCTGCTGTATATTGGGATGGGTGTTTAAAATGACCAAAGCAAGTAATATTCTTCTGGGTTATTCTAGTGAGGTATTTATAAAGCTTCCAGAAAAGTTTCCTTTCCCTGTGAGATGATAAAAAGAGCACATCCTCTTTCGACTGGACATGCTTAGAGAATGATGGCGCTCTGGGTATTCCTGATAGTTCTTTCATTGCCATGAGAGAAAAGTTTGAGGATGGGGCCAATAGGCAATCAGTCCAGAAAACATTCAGGAAAACTGAATCTTAGTTACATCTTTTAAGTTACATCTTTCAAGCTCTGATTGGACTATTGTGTTTTATAAATAAAATAAAGTAAAATAAAATAAAATACCCTTCAGTGGTTAGCAAAGTTGAGTTTTGTTTTTCTTTTATTTATATACCTATAAAGAGTGCTACATAGCATGTTATATTGTTTTCATTATGAGTTTCTAGAGCATACTCTTAGATCATCAATAGCCATGGTTGCCATATTATGATTGTACAAAATCCAAGTCTTTACTATGGCCCACAAAGTTCTATGCTGCTGCTTAGAGTCTTGCCTATTTCTGATTCCATCTCCTGTTACTTTCAGTGAGATCCATTCTGCTTCAGACATATTGATCTTCCTAATAGGGAGAAGTGAATTTCCACCTCAGAACCTTTGTATATGCTCCTTTGTCTGCCCGGATGCTCTTCCACCACATGTATATATGGTCTGCTCATTTCTTCACTTCAGTCAAATACTTTATTACAAAAGCAAGGACTGTGTTCATGTCCTTTACTGCCATATTACCAGTATTTAGAACACTGCCTGATATATAATAAGTGTTCAGTAATATTTCTCAGATGAATGAATCCTTAACCAGTGAAAAATGCATAAAAGTTTCTTTCTGATGTTAACTAATTCTATCTCCCGCCATTATGGTTATGAAGATCTGTCAGACCTTTTCCAATTAAGAGACCTGACTTGAATATGAATATACATATCTGGAAGCAAAGAGAGTTGATAGAGATGGGGCTTTAGGACAGTTAACATGCTCTTGCCTCACATGAGTTTATTTTAAGGTCTTCCAAAAGTCACGAGAATAGATGCTGGGTAGTTCTACTAGCAAGGGATGCTCCTTGATTATTATAGTTTTATGAGGTTCGAGTAATCCAGAGCCATCTGAATCGAACTAAATATCCCCAAACCAAGTCTTAGGATTTTAATATTGGGCAATTGCTGCTTTCAGATAAAAACGCTAGGGAGACTGTGAATCCAACTTACTCTGTAATTCAGCAAACCAGTGTTCAGATTTTGAATCTGATTTTTGGCCATTCCAGCCTTTAGCTACTAAAGAGAATAAAGTCTTTTATGGCTTGCTGGTGCTTTGACTGTGGCTTAAGAATTTCAGATTGTTAGCTTATAACTTTTTCTTTAAATGAGGATAAAACCATGTTCCCTTTTTCTGATTTTTTTTTTTTTACACACAAGTCTACTGCAATAAATTCTCGATATGCTAAAGCTTCCTTTAATAGGCACTACTTCTAGGTGATAGTACCAAAGGAAACGGTTCTAATTTCAATATTAATGGTCTTGATGCTCTATCTCTTGGATGATCTATCAATATCTTATTTTCTAATGACCTGGAGCTCATTTCCTTGAAGTATAAATATGATTAAATATAATTTAATCTGATTAATATGCTTTAAGTCCTATATAAATATATACCAATATATAGGATTTATATTATGTCAGATTCCATGACAGGGAACTGAAATCATTTTAGATTTTTTAAGAAGAAAAGGATTTAGTAGTGGTCATAGGGAACAGGTGCTTGTGGTATCACTGAAGGATTGAAGAAGTAGGATCTGGTCAGCTTTTCTAGGAATGATTCCTGAGCATAGCCACCGAGCTAGTCAACCATGGGAATGGCCGACTCGGTCATAATCTGCTTTCCACATTTGAATCCAGAGTGACCTCTTTTAAATGTAATATAACTACTCTACCACAAAAGTCCAAGGAATTCAGTTGACGTCATTTGCTCTTTGGATAAAGAACAAAATCCTTAGTTGAGGCTGTAAGGTTCTTCTGCAGTCTAGGTCCTACACTTTGCTATGAACTGACCTTGCGCCATTTTCCCTGATTTCCTGCACGTTAGCCACGTTGCCTTCCCTCTGCCCTTTTTCGTTTCCCTTATGCCAGAGGCCTTGGCAAATCTGGGCAGATAGGATCAATTTGCTTGCACGTGGCCCATTCTATTCCATTTTGATTTGGCTTTTCTTGATTACAGATGCTGAAAAGGCAAAAACTTCCTTTGACTGGTATCTTTGTAGGTAAACTTTATGATTTTGACTTCCAGCACTTCGATACATTTATGTAACATTTATATGGCGGAAGCGTAGTGAAAGCCATTTTCCTCCTGTTTAGAGACTTTCTATGGTGAGTAAAAGGCATTGGAACGTGGGTATTTCAACGGCAGTGTTCTAGATCCAGTGATTAGCTTGATGAGTGGTACTGAATAGTTTTTTACTTTTCTGAATTTGATTATAATTGTTCTTTTCTGCTGAGTTCATGTTTTACTTTCTAGATTAAAATTATTTCTAAGTGAAATCACTTGTACATTGCATTCCATTGTTTACCAGCTTCCTTTGTGGGTGCTTTGATTTCTGCTGTTCTTCTAATTTTAGTTCTTTTTGGAAAATCAGGGTTTTTCTCCCCCTCCCCCATGGTTTCTTTTTAAAAACTATTCCTGTTTTTGATGTTCTGCAGTGCATGACAACAGGTCTATAGAGAAATTTCTTTTCATTTATCCTGCTTGATATGCATTATAATTCCTGGTTTTGTCAGTGTTACATAATACTTTCATCAGTTTGAAAATTTTTCATCCATTATATCTGTAAATACTATGTGTCCTCCATTCTTTTTTTCTTTTTCCCTTTGGGACTCCATGTATATGTATATATTACCTTTCCACTACTCTGCCTATTTTTTATTTTATTTATTTTTTAAAGTGTGAGAAAGAGCACGCACATGTGAGAGAGAGTACCCACATGAGCGTGGGAGGGGCAGAGAGAGAGAGAGAAAGACAGAATCCCAAGCAGACTCCATGCTGTCAGCGCAGAGTCCTAAGTGGGCCCCAATCTCATGAACCATAAGATCATGACCTGAGCCAAAATCAAAAGTCAGAGTCAGACGCTTAACTGACTGAGCCACCCAGGTGCCCTTCTGTCTATCTTTTAAAATATAACTTGTATTTTATGGGGCTCCTGGGTGGCTCAGTTGAATGAACATCTGACTCTTGATTTCAGTTCAGGTCATGATCCCAGAGTTGTGGGATTGAGCCCTGCATCTGGCTCTGTGCTAAGCGTGGAGCTTGCTTAAGAGTCTTTCTCTCTCCCTCTTTCCCTCACCCCTGCTCACTCTTGCTCTCTCTGTCTCTGTAAAATAAGATAAAAATGTATTTCATATTCTTAATTTTGTCTCAATGTGCTGTATTCTGTATTTTATTGGATTTTTCTACAGGGGTGTCAAATTTGCTGTTTAACTTGTCCATCATTTTTATTTGAACAGCTATGTTTTGCACTTCTAGATTTCTTTAATTTTTCAAATCTATTATTTAATGATAGTTTCTTATTACAAACTTTGAGATTTTAACATACATTTTTGTATGTGCTTCACATATAACCGTCTACATCTGTGTCTGGTAATCTCCATATTTAAAGCCATTAGTATCTAAATCTGTTATTTGTTGTTTCTCCTGATTCTTTCTTACTGGCCACTTTCTTAATTTCTTGATTATGCTTAGTTGGAAAAATATTGTTTGATCTTAACCTATATCACCTGAATCAAGGATTTTATCCAGGCAGGGACCATTGTTGCTTCTCCTGACAGTCGGGTTATACAACCCATCTGGGTTTACTGCACCCATCTTAAGAGTTCAGATTATCCCAAATGTATCCTGCTCAAGTTCCTCTGTTTGCAGGAGGAAAAGAGTTGTGTACATTGAGGGCTATGCTGCTGTTTGCCTTCACCTTCCAAGTAAGTCTGCTTCTCTAGACTTGTTCTAGCCACTCCATCTACAATTCCTTGATGCTGTCTCCCCAGATCATATTCTAGAAAGTGAGGAATGTCTTTGGACAAAACTCCAGTACTGCTGGTGAGACTAGTTCAAAGTTTTGTCTACTACAGTGTGTGTGTGTAAAATTTTCTTTCTAAAGTAGACTAATTCCATAGAACACCCAGTCATTTCTAATGCTTCTCTAATGTAGCCTAAGACCACAGTTAATTGTTAGGACTAATGATGTTATCCAAAAGTATGAGAAGATAGAAGTGTTTTGCCTTTGAGTTACTTAGAAAGCAATATAGTTCTACTCCAAAGTGACTAGAGGTGCATCGTTTAGAGTCTTCCCCTTTGATCTTTTATTAGAAGACTTTGTGTTAAGTTCAAGCAGCAAAAGCCCAATGCAGGTTTAAGATCTTTGGTTCTTCTCTCTTGTTCACTCCTCTTAATTCTATTTTCAATATCTAGAAGTCCATAGTCTCATGCACACCTCTCCTTTCTCCTCCACAAGTCAAATGAATTTACTAATGGCAAACATTTTTTTGTTTTTGTTTTTCCCCTTCGTTGTAACTCTGGGAATCATAGAGTGGTGTTCTCTCTGGGTAAACCCATATATAACACTTACCATTTCTTCCTGTCTAATTACCATGGCAGATAATGGTATTTGAGGACAATGTGCTGTTGCTATTGGGTATAAAGACTTTATCATCTTGCCCAACATAGAACCCCAAACATTCAAAGCACTTGGATTGGAGTTAGTGCTGTAGGTGAGACCTGCTCCAGGACAGGTTTATTTAGTAGGTATGAAGACCACTGCAGGGAAGACAGAGTAACCTAACTGGGAAGAATTTTCAGTGTTTCTTTCCTCTGCTTTATATCTGAAGGGACTGTGTGTGTGGGGGGGGAGCAATGAAAATATGCAGCTAGCATGGAAGTTTAAGTTTTTAAATTGAAGTAGTAATACATATACAGAAGACTGTATAAAACAAGGTACAGGTAAATGAATTATTACTATAAAAATGATCACTGTACAGCTATATTGTATATATAGATGTAATTTGTTCATTTTATTGCTGTATCATCTGGTCTGAGGTGATAACTGGTAGCTATTGAATTCACCTCCTCCCATGGCCACACTGAATCAATAGCTATACATGACACAATCCTCTCTGAAAGAGATCCAGAAACTAGCTGACTGATTCCTGCAAATCATGTGAATGGGGAAAAAGAAACACACACACACACACACACACACACACACACACACACACACACACCCCTACACATTGAGTGTCTCTCTAGAAAGAACTTGTGCACATGTCTGGTGCCCTGGCTATTGTAGCTGCTGCTAGAAGATTCATGCCATGATAACCTGGCTCTGGTGACTAATGGGGCTTGCACTCATGGGTCCCTCACTGTACCAAACAAGGAAATAGTTCTTAACCAACTATTCTTCCAGAGCTTGGGGCAGAAGGATCAGACAAATTCTCAGCTTGAAGTTTTTGAAAGAGTTTTGCTTGTGCACTTTAAAAGCTGCTGTCAGGGTGCTTAGGTGACTTAGGTCAATTTTGGATTTGGGCTCAGGTCATGATCTCATGTCCTGAGATTGAACTCCATGTCAGACTCTGTGCTGGATGTGAAGCCTGCTTAAGATTCTCTCTCCCTTTTCCTCTGGCCCCCACCCCCATTCATGTGTGTGCATGTATGCATGCTCTTTAGCTCTCTCCCTCTCTCAGAAAACAAAAAACAAAAAATAAAAACAAGAAAACAAAAAATGCTGCTTAAGGGTCTGGCTTCCAATGAGCCTCTTTTAGGTGCTGAGATCTCTCCCTTTGGGACACTCACAAGTTTTGGCCCCCTTCAACCACTGGGAGCCACTAAGAGGAAAGATGGAGGCTTGTACAATTACAGAAGTTTCAGGGTCGACAAAGATCTAGGTTCAGGTGAAATTATAAGCTTGACCCCAGATGAGACCACTCTTTCAAGCCTGGGAGAAATGTTATTTTATCAAATGTGCAGAAACCAACACAGAGTCAAGAAAAATGAAGAAACAGAAGACTATGTTCCAAACAAACAAAAAACAAGATAAAACTCCAGAAACAAAGCTTAATGAAATTGAGGTAAATGATTTACCTGATAAGAGTTAAAAATAAGGATTTCACAAAGGTAGGGAGAGCAATGCATGAGCAAAGTGAGACTTTCAATAAAGAGATACAAAATGTTAGAAGGTACCAAACAGAAAGCATAGAACCAAGGAATATAATAATTGAAAAATTCAATAAAGGGGCTCAACAACAGATTAGATAAGTGGAAGAAAGGATCAGTAACCTCAAAGACAGCACAGTGGAATCTTATCCAACAAGAACAACAAAAAGAAAAAAAAGAATAAAAAGAGAGAAAATAGTTTAAGGGATTTAGGGACCACTATAAGTGTACTAAAATATGCATCATAGGGGACCTAGCAGGAGAAAAGGCAGAGAGAAAGGGGCAGAAAACTGTTTGAAGAAGGAATGCGGTAAACACTATTTTGTAGAAGGAAACCCATCCAGATCTAAGAAACTCAGAAAATCCTCATCCCTCAACACCCCCCACCAGAAAAATGGATCCAAAGACACCTATTATGAGACCTGATAGAATTGTCAAACAGTCAAGACAAGAGGATCTTAAAAGCAGTAAGAGAAAAAGTAATTTGTTTTATAGGGGAACCCCCATAAGACTATGAGCAGATTTTTCAGCAGAAACTTTGCCAGCCAGAAGAGAATGGCACAATATATTCAAAATGCTGAAAGAAAAACAAAAAACGGAAAACTGTCAACTAAGGATACTATCCTTGGCAAAGTTTTCCTTCCGAATAGGAGAGAGCGTTTTCCAGACCAGCAAAGCTGAAGTATTTTACCACTAGACAAGAAATGTTAAAGGGACTTACAGAAGCTGAGACAGAAGGATGCTAATTAAACTTAGGACAGTATAAATCTCACTGGTTAAAGTAAATCTACAATTTGACCCTTGAGCAACATGGGTTTGAACTGTGCAAGTCTATGTATATGGATTTTTTTTATAAATATAGTAAGTACAGTACTGTAAATGTGTTTTCCCTTATGATTTTCTTAAGAGAAATTTTTCTCTAGCTTATTAAGTAATATAGTACATATAGAAGACATAAAATAGGTGTTAATTGACTGTGTCATTGATAAGGCTCTCAGTAATAGTAGGCTATTAGTTAATTTTAGGGGGAGTCAAAAATAAATCCTATGTGGATTTTTAACTGTGTAGGGGAGAGTCAGTTCTTCTAATCCTTGTTTGTCCAAGGGCCAACTGTATAGGGAAATTCAGAATACTCTAGTGTTGTAACAGTGGTAGGTGAATTGTTTATTAATCTAATAATAGCTAGATGAATGTTAAGAGACAAAAGTAGTAAAAAAATATATAGCTATAATAATTTGTTAATGGATGCATGAGATAAAAAAACGTAAATTATATCATCAAAACCAAAACATGGGCTGTGGAGAGTGCAAATAAATAAATTTTAGTATGCATTCAGACTCCTTATCACCTTAAAGGAGACTGTTAATCACATTCTATTGAATTAAGTTAACAAGAATTATTTGTTCATCCTATTGTGATGGACATTAGGGCTTATGCCAATACTTGTCTATTGAGATTGAGAATAGTGCTGCTGTTAACATTCTTGTTCATGTCTTTTGTACCATATATACACACCTTTATGTTGAGTATGTACCTCATTGTGAAATATCTAGGCTACTGGTAGAATAAAACTTATCATCCAAGTGAGTACACTTTGAGAGGGAAAGGAGTTACCAGGAGTCATTATACCAGAAAAATAGGTATATTTTGAGTCTGCCTTGTGTAAACTAGGACCTATGGGCATTCTGGTCACAGGACATGTATATGTCCATATTTGGCAGATAATGCTGAATACTTTCCTAAGTGGTTATAGAAATTCCACGTCCTCCAGCAGTGCAGGAGAGGTCCTGTTCTCTGTACCTTCAGCCACACTTGCTAATAGAGTTTGTGTCGTATTATATCATGTGGTTTTTAATGAGCATTTCTGGAATTATTGATGGTAGTTAAGCAGTGCTTGCAAATTGGTGATGATAATTAGGATACCCCCTTTTGTGAATCCTATTTTAGCCTTTGCCTGTCTTTCCATTTTGCCATCCATTCTTCTTTTCTTACTGGTTTGAAGATGTTCTTTGTATATTCTGCAGAGAAATCAGAATGCATATATATTTGCCTCCATATAGATTTTAAAATTAGCTTGTCAGATGAACAGCACCGAAAACTTCTATTTTGATTGGGGTTGCATTGAACCTATAGATCAAAACGGACAGAAGTGACATCTTTACAAGTGAGATATCCATAGTCTTTTGACTCTGATAGTTTCACAAGAGATTCCTCTGAAGAAAGCGAATAAATAATACCTGATAGGGCTGTGTAAGTCTCCAAGCCTGATGTGGAGCGTAGGGTGATGGCAGGAGAGATACTGGAGGCCTTTTGGTCTTTATTTCCCATGGGTGTTCTGATCTCTAAGGTAAGAAGAGAGTCCATTGTTGGTAGAAATTGCTTCACCTTCTTAGCAAAGAAGAGGATACGATGTTATTGCCCCATTTTCTTTTCCACCAATGTAGAAAGAAATCACTCTAAAAATATGTTCCACTGATCTAACGAGAAAACCAGAAGTCAGTTCGTCATCTGGAACAAGATGTAAGCTATTAACAGAGGCTACCTACTATTCTCTCCACTGCCAAGCGCTCTTCCCTACATCATCTGTCTTAACATCTCTCACTATGAAGAGCCAATATGCTCTACTTTTATAGTTATAAAATTCTTTGTTCCCCCCCATATTTGTAAATCTCTGCATTTCTTATGACCATCTGTTCATTTTCTGTTTCCCAGGATACAGAGTAGAGTTCAATCCCAGATCCTTTTTTTTTTCCTCCTTTATTCAAGCAAATTCTATTTTATTTTTACCTTTTTTTTTTTTTTAACTCCTGGAAGAGTCCAGGACCTAATAGCATTCCATCTGAAGCGATAGCCACTTATTTCTCTTCTATATCATCAAGATGTTCTTCCCTATCTTCCCATGTCCCAGTTCTCATTAACACAGCACCAGATGTCACTCATGCTGGTGTAACAATTTCTGTCAGTCTTCCTTCAGTAATTATCTTAATTCCCTCGGAAAGCTCTTTTTATCCTAAAGGTTCAGAGACAATTCTGTGGGAGTGATTGTGATTTCTTTGAGATTTCAAGTTGTTTTGTTCATAGTTTGCTGGCCAACAATGAGAAGGATGCCACAGCCAGGCCATCATATGATTAAGACAGAGGCTGGGCAAACACTCTCCAAGCATTCTCTATTCTTCCACTTCTAAGACACACTGCCCAAACATTCCTCTATTTTATTCGAGTCACAGACTCTCTGGGACAGGCTCCCCTTAGCTCTCCTTAAAAATCTGTATTGCTCCAGTAACTAATTAGTTACTGTATCTTTATCAAAAGGGTAAGTGCTGAACATTTAGATGGGGAGCTGCATAGTGTTGCCGTTAAACTTGAGTGTTTTGAAATCAGAAGACCCGGGTTTGAGTCCCAGGCCATCAAATGATTGTGCATAAATGTCTTCATTAAGGTTGTTAACACCTGACTTAACGTGTAATAAGTAGATTTCTAGCGTGCAGAAAATCCAGCTCAGGTGTGCCTTATGGAACGACTTTCCTGGGTACCTCTACTCCAGATGGTGATAAAAGGATCCATGCCCTTCCATTTACTGGCTTCTGGCATCCCTTAGGTGCTCTGCTCAATATCTGCATTCAGCTGGCTGAGGAGTGTATAGCAAACCATAAAACATCATACATAACATTTTGGGGACAAGGGAATAACAGTATTTCCTTTCACATTCTATTGGACATAACCAGAAACAGGGCCCAAGCTATATGCAATTACACTGGGACTTGTAGTCTTCCATGTTCTGAGGAGAAAATTGAACGGTAATACTGGGAAAGTTCCCTTCCTGAAATTTCTTCAAATGCAGGATGGAGCTAATAGTGGTACTGGCTTCCCAGGTCAGTGTGCGTATGCCCGATCATGGGAAGTACGTGATAAATGTTAGTTATTATCCTTAGAAGGGCAGTACTATGGCTTTTTAGACAAAACTTGATTTACAGTAACAACAAAAGCTCTTGAAATATCGGGAGGCCCACAGACTCAAAGGGACTGGAGAAAAGAATTTTTCTTTCACAGCCATAGAAGGTAAGTAAGAAGGGTCTGCCTCAGCTGCTGATTCAACCACAGGTACCTACACATTGTTACCAGGCTGATCCAAAACACAGATTTTGTCTATCAGGTCCTTTCCCTTTCAGCTAAGATGGAGGAGCTCGACCCGATATTCATAGATTCCTGAGAGATTGGTTTGGGGGAGGGGAAAGCATGCTGGAGCCATCCCGAAACTATATGCAAATGAATGTATGATTCTAAACACATTTTTCCTGAGGAGAGAGTCCCTAGTTTTGTCACCTTTTAAAAGGATTCTGTGTCTTACAAAACTCAAGAATGATGGGTTTACTAACAGGAGCCACTCTGTCTAAAATAATTTGTGATGTCATGGCTGGGGTTCAGCTGATTACCTGGGGGGTCTCTATTTTGCTATTGTGACTGGAGAGGGTGAGCAGGCATTCAGTAAGAGAGAAGGTAGGATCCTTGCCAGCTGTCTCCTGTGATCTCCCCATCCTGTTGTGGCCAACTGCAGCCGTGGAGGACGGTGATGTCTTTATTTCCTACTTTTCAGAGGGGCTTTTCCTGACTTTTTTTTTTCCCCAAAAGGTACTATGTTTCTAGACTTCTAGTTTTGCCATAGATTTTATCTTCTAAAAATCTGCACCAGTGATCTTCATGTGCTACTAACCCTGTTAGAGCCCATTTTCTTTAATTGAATTATATTGACAAGATCCTATCACAACCTCTGTTCAGCTTACAGAACAGTTTGAACTCTCTTCTGATGGTACAACTTTGGACCAGCTGGTGCTCACTTCTCAGCTCCATTGCTAAATGGACTTTCTTTTTTAATTAGTAGAGGACACCGCCAGTCTTTCGCCCTGCTAGCTTTCCACTTTTCACTCCAGTGGGCCTGTTACAGTGATGTTGTTTCCTGGGGATGCTTACAGACTCTGGGCAGACACTGACCTTTATATGTCGAAAGAATTTCACTAAGTCTAGTCTTCATATCAGGCATACAGCCTATTGGTTATATAGTCACTATTATTGAGAAAGATAAAATCCTGTTTTCCAGTAACCAATGTAGGGTAGACAAAGACCTGTAATTTCAACCAGATCATAAAAATGCATATGGGCAGCTTTGTAGAGATGGCCGTGAACAGAAAGGTGAATGTCTTGATTAAAAGAGGCTGATGCCAGATTCCTACTCTGATATATATTACTTGGTCCTCTTGTCCTCTCTCTACCCTCCCCCCCCCCAGCTTTCCATTTCAGCAAATATCACCATCATTTACCCAGGTGTTGAAGTTGGAGACCTGAAGTTATCCTCAATTTGTGTCCCTTTCAGCACTCATAACCATTAACAAGTCCTTTTATTTCTATCTTCAAAATATATTTCAAATGTGTGTGTGGCACTCCACTTCATAGCTACCTGCTTTTCCACACCATGTTATGTCTACGAGTCCCTAAGACTCCCAGTTAGCCCGTTTCCTTCTGCTTTTGCTCATTTGAATCCATTCTTCACACAGAAGCAATAGTAATCTTGCTCAAATGTAAACCAGAGTATGGTACTGTCTACTTAAATCCCTTCAATGATTATCCATCACATTTTAAATAAAATCTACAGTCTTTATGTTGGTCTGCAGAGCCCAGACCCACCTTTAATCTTATCCCTTGCCACTCTACGGTTAGTTTAGGCAATTTCTTTTTATTTCTGGAAGATGTCAGATCAGTTATTACTTGGGGCCTTTCAATATGCCGTTCTCTCTGCTTGGGATGTTCTCCCCTTCCTTCTCTGTACAGCTCATTTCTTTGTCCACTTGGTTTCTCAGTTTGCTCTTCTCAGATATTTTTACTGACCACCCCAAGGACAGTCCTGATATTTTATTTATCCTGTTTCCTTATGTATTTTCCTTTTAAGCAGTGTCACAATGTGTATCTTTTCTTGTTTTTTGGTTTGGGTTTTGGGTTTGGTTTTGTGGGTTATTTTTGTTGTTGTTGTTGTTTTTGTTTTTGTTTTTGCTTATCACACCAGAACATAAATTCTTTGAGTACAGTGATCATCATTTTCTTGTTAACCTTTTTGGAAAAGGCACAGTAACATTTTATGGATGAATCAATAGCTAATTTTTTGTATCCTGATCTCCAATCTATTTCTAAGCTTTCTTGCACTTAGCGAACAGTAGTGGAATAAGAGTCCAGAAGAAGAACAGGACAGGTGATATTTCTCCATCTATTCTTGGAATGGATTTTTATTCTGGGTTTAGTAGGTGACAAGCAGAGTGCTAGATGCCAGAGATTCAAAGGTCAGAGAAATAGGTTTCTCATGTCTTCAGGAAGTGTACAAACTACTTCAAAAGAACAAATGTCCTCACTAGTCAAAGCATTAGTATAAATTTGAAGTTGTGTAAAGGCTACTGTGAAGTAACAGGTGCCATTGAGAGTACCTGGTCAGGAGGTGAAAAGGGAGAACATTCAGAAAAGGAGTATCGGGTGCAAAGGTGGGAGGGACCATGACAAATACAAGAAAGTAAAGGGAGGCTAGTGTGATGGCAGTGGTGAGCAGGTAGTTACTATGATTTTTGGGGGGAGGGTGGTGTCTGGAGGGGTATGGACAGATCAGAGACAAGAATCATAACAAAATCAGCATTTAAGTATTTTGTCAGGGCTGACAGAGGAGGCTAGGGGAAGGCAGGCATCAGGAAGAACTGACGTAATCAGAATGATGTTTTCGAGGAATCCGTCCGTTTGCCCAAGTGGACACTGTGGAGTTTAGTCACAGGGAGGTCACTGACAGCTTGAGTGTGAGCTTTGGGGAGGTGAGGTGGGTGTCTATTTGAATGTATGAAGTCAAGGGGGGAATTAATAGAAGAACATAACACACGGAGGAAAGTAAGGATTTATTAAATATAAATCTGTTGTTTATTAGTCAATTTCAGGAGTAGTAAACTGTGAAATAACTTGTGTAGGTTTAAACAATTGACCCAGTAATGATATATGTGCTTATTATGTATATATATGTATGTATATATATATATACATATATACACACGAAATATTACATATACTCTGTCCAATGTTATCTAAGGGTTCTACCAACGCTCATAATTAGGCCAAATAATAATAAGTCATATGGTACGTGCCAAAGATAATGGGCATAGCTGATCTGGCTTTTGAGACCGTCTTTGGTACTTAAATGAACATGCTTCTTCCTATAGAGGGGCTGCTGGGACCCTATGTCGGAATTTTGTGGTTTACTTCTCTGTCCTATATCGACACTCCAAATCTATAGATTAAAATTTTTACAGCTATCCCTGAAGGGAAGGACCTATTCTAGTCACAATTTGAATTAAACCTGGAGGTAAGGATTGATCTCTATTTTTAAAAATCGCTTCTCTTGTATTTTCCTTTGACTCCACCACAGTCTGAGTGACTTTACATACATTGCCATCTATGTAGGCAGTATTCAACCCTTATCTAAAATGGACAAAAGCACGAAGCTTTTCCACCCCCCCCCCACCCACCTCTTTCTGTGAGGATAAGGCATCAGACCTGAATTCTTACACCATCGCTTGCCACAGATAATAGCATGTTCCCATGACAAAGTCAGTATAAAAGTTTATGATGTTATTGACTTCACACAGCTCCATCAGACCTCGGTATTATTGATTTAATGACTCTTTCCTCTTCCTTTTTTTTTTTTTTAATTCAACTCCATAGTTACCCCTTGGTTTATTACAGTGCCAGTGCTTGGAGCTTTTTATTACTTATTTCCAGACTTATTCCTAAGGATGCCTGCCCACAAGTTACTCACCAACCGTTCAAATGCAGAGCCAGAATATAATAAATTCCAAGAGATTGGAGAAACAGGCCTAGGTAGAGCTCAAATTTCTTCTTGCTGTCTGCCTGTTGAGCATATTTCCTAGTAAATTAAAAAAAAATTTAAAGGAAAATGTCACCTGGCATGTGGTAGATCTGTGTCTCCTAGCAGATGGCATGGTTCTGCATGGGGAGAAGGATGAAATGCCACATGCATGGCTGGAATGGAAGGGCTTTGAGCAAGTGGCATTCCTGGGATGCTAGCCGGCAGGCTCTGACATTAACGGTTTTATTAAGTTCAGCTGTGGGCTGGAGCAGCCTTGGCTCCAATGTGTGGTAGTGTTTTAATGGCTGTCCCTCTGGTTCATGCAGGGTGGTGCGGAAAGTAATTGTAGCGGGTGGCAAGATGGATGGGGAGGCGGATGGGAAGATAATATGCCTTGTTTCCACCCTTTTTCACTGACCGCGGATGAAAAGGAAACACGGATGAATTGCTCAAAGAATGGAATTTTGCTTTTTAAAAAAGAATTAGGTGAAGAAGGGGACACGGTGCCCCATTTTGAAAAAGTTCTAAATTGCAGTTCCAATGAATCTTGCATTGTATACAAAAATCGCCCACCCTACTGTGAAGTCGGTCGGGAAGAAAGCGAGCTTGCAAACACGCTGGCCTCTAAAGACGCCTAGCCTGCATTTAGCAGTATGATATTTGTGAATATTGGGGTGTCCTCTGCAGACACCAGGAGTGGCTTTTCTCTCGCTTCTATTTCAAATGACTGTCCACAGGAAGAGACAAAACTGTACGATTAGTTTATTATGGCTATGTTTACCGGTTGACCCCATTACGTAGTAATACCTGTTTCCTTTCTAAAGAGGTTGTTCTGATGTTTTCAGATTTTATCATTTTAAGACAGCCTTGGGTGATAATGGATTGTGCTTTCAGCAGTATATTGCCTGTTTGCTCCACTAATCATTTTCCCAAAGGGCTATAAAGAGTACACAGGGGTTTCAGTGCCGTCATCTGGGTGGCATAAATAGATGTTTGCTGCTTCCTGGTTATGGTATCCTCCTGCTCTATTAGTCTTAAGGAAAACAGATTCTGCTGTGATGGGCTGATAATTGGGTGTCTCTATAATAGGAAGTTTTTGAATTTTTCCTCTGCTGCTCAGCATCAACACCACCAACATAAGTTAAAATCATGTCTGTGTTTCTGTGCCATGAAGCTTTGGTCTAAACAATACTCAAGTAACGAGTTAATTCTGTAAATTTAATCATACCAGTTATATGTCCGTGGAAATATCCCATGTTATGTCAGCATAGCCTAAGACAATTCATTTTATTTTGTACGACGAAGAAATAAATGTAATGAAGTTTGTTGAAAGCTATTATTTAGGTATGTAGCTTTCTGTAAATTCAAATTCTCTGCTCCAATCCTCACAATCATTTTACTCTTTTCTGTCTCCTTATCCCTTCTGAAAGCACAGCTTCTCACAGTAGTATCTTTTAAAATTATGACAAAAGACTGTTTTTCCAAAATGTTTGCATTTTTCCCTCTAAAGTAGAATAATAATTATTTTTAAAGCAATGATGGTTAGATGTAAATAAACTTTAATGGATATGGATGAATTGCAGCATGCACAGTATGGTCAACTTCCGAAGTGCCCCCAATATACTGCCTACTGAACGACATTCTCAGTGACCTATTTTCTTAGGAGAAATGTGCGTTTTCCCACATTACCATAATATATTTTTCTATACTCAACTCCATTGTTTAGTGAAGCAAAGATGTCATGTGGTTAAGCATGTTAAAATGGGAAATGAAATTAGAAGCGTCAATAACCAGAACAAAATTTGCGGCTTTGGAAAAAGAAAAACAATCCTGTGACTATATAATAGATGCTGTGTTTTTGGTTTTTTGGTTTTTTTTGTAAATTTGTTTATATCTATCTTTCAAGAAAATTGCTTAGAAATTAAACTCTGACAATCTTACATTATGACTCCTGAGGAGAGGAGCCCCTTCTCAAAACCAGATTCAGTGAATTAAACTATAAAACCTCTAACTCTGTCTCTACAAAAGGAAAGTAGTGTGTTCCTCTACACCTCCTCATCCCACACCACCTCTTTTAAGTACTTTGACATTCACACATTATTTCTAATTTGAGGCCACCCGGCCCTCACCTTGTCTTTCAGGCCATTTGTTTCCTACACGGTCACCAAGCTACCTTCTGCTAGATACTTCGGCAGGAAATGAAATTGAACAGATAGATAATTTTGACAAGAGTTGTAGATGATAATTTTTATTATCAGTTGATGAACTAATGGGTATTGTTAGTATTGAAATATAACAATTAGGAACGAACACTAGGATACCCTTTAGAGGTGTTCATACACGTCTCATGGGAATGTGGCTTAGTGCCTAGAAGAGATCAAGAGAACTCATCCTGATATCCAGCATCTTCTAGTTTAACATTGCTATCATAAACATAACATTGTTGGATCTTCATAACATCTCTGTGAAGTCTTAAGCAGCCAGTGATGGTTTTAAAAATCTTAAAAACAGAAATTGCATTTGTACCAAATGCTCAGAACAGAGGAGGCAGCAGTCTGCAGTGGGCCTGCAGAGGCTTCTGCAGTAGGTACTGATCCTTTAGTTGCTAAATGTGAAAGAACCAGGGGTTCCAGAGGAAAGGATTAGGTGGGCACAGGCATCAGTGCATGCAGGATCGGGGGAGGGCATTTGATGGGTGCAGGGCAGTGGCTCTTTGTCAACCGGTGTGGAAGTATTTCATTATTGTAACCATGGGTAGAGCACCCTGGTAGATGGTGGTGAATACCTACCTTGGTAGTATTTCCTGACTCTTACCTGCTCATTCATCCTGTCCTCTGTAGTTGTTTGTTTGTTTTTACAGCAATGGGAAACACGATATGGCATTCATATGACTGGTTGGGGAGTTTGAAGGTTTGTATTCCAATTGTAGTACCATCACAAAATCTGTACTGTGAGTTAAGCGCTTTGTTGAGGGCCTTGGATCCACAAACCATGAGATCATGACCTGAGCCCAAACCAAGAGACGCCTAGCAGACTGAGCCACCCAGGAGCCCCTCAGTACTGTTCTTTCATCATTACTTTTGGTGGTTTTTTTTACAGCCAGAAACAGAAAGTAAGAATATCCCTTGGTGACACTTTAAGAATGATTATCAGCTCAATTTAGAGGTTTGGCTTTGAGAACTATTTTTGATTATAGAATCCATAGGAGTACAATTGCTTACTCAGTTTTTATCTGTAGGTTGTTGCTATAGCTGTATGTTTAGTTCATTTATATTAGAATCAGTGCTTTGTGCCATAGAATATGAATAATCTTATTGACCCAACATAGAGGTTTTCATCAGGAATCTCTGATTTAGTACTGGTGCTTAATAATAGGCTCGACAGTGATACTACATAGTGAAACCTTTAACATTTGAATGTTTACCACCTATGGAGATCTGTGCTAAGCACTTTGAATGTCTTATTTCATTTAGTCTTCCTAACTATATTGTAATTTTTTTTTAACTACTGATAATTACTAATGAAAAACCTAAGACATAATTGGCATAAATAACACATGCATGGTAAGGCTTAACTCTAGCTCCATGCACAAAAATCCAGGTCCTAATTACAAGCTGTATGTCAGACAAGGTATCTAATGCCTATGAACTAGGAGTATATGAAAATTTTCTTAAAATGTATTCAGTGAATAAGTGTGGCCTGTATGTGAAGCTATCAGAGTGGTGCTAACATTAGTTAAAAATATGTTCAAAAAGTGAAGCTGTTTTTTAAAAAGTCATGTAAGGATGAGATTATATTTCTGAAAAAATAACCTATTCTAAAATTAACCTGTGTAGGTAAAGGTGCTTTATGAGAAAAATGTGTAATCGAGAAAAACATGACTAGAATATGGGTGTCATCAGAAAGAAGAAACCCTGAAGAAATATTCTGTTAAATTTTGCTAACAGACTAGAGAATGGTCAGCCTGGTACCTAGATAAAAGAAGAATTGGTTAGTATTTCTCTACTCTTCTGAGGAGAGGGCACTTTGAGTTTTTATTGATGCAACAAAGTTTATTCTGTGCTTATCTTATGAAGGCCATGGTTAAAGAGTTGTTAGTGAAACAGAATCCCTGTCCTGGTGGAACTTAAATTTTAGGAGAGGTAACAAAAAAATAACAAATATATGACATAAGATAGTGAAAAGAGCTTTGAATAAACAAACTGTATGAAGGGGACAGAGATGATAGGATGCTATTACTGACAGGGTAGATTGGGAAGGTGGTATCTTATGAGAGATGAGAATAAATTAAGAGCACATGTCAAGAGGATATGTGGGCAAAAGAGCATGTGGACCAAGGTAGCAGAAAAGGCAGAGTCTGAGGCAAGGGTGCATATATGTATTTGAGGGGAAATGAGGGCATCGGTGGCTGGGACGGAATGAGCAGGGGACAAGGGTTGGAGATGAAGGCATGGGTCTATAGGATGGATGAAAAAGGTTTCTAGTTCATGGTACAGCTTTAAATTTTACTGTGTTATGAGAAGCCATTGGGCCTTTAGTTTGTTTTGTGTTGGTTTTTTTCTTTTTAGCATTCTTAGAAACCTTCTTTCATTTTTATGTTTTTGACATACAAAAAGCTGTCCACGTGTAATGTATACAACTTGATGAGTTTGGAGATCAGTATGTACCCACAAAACCACCAGTACACTCAATGCCATAAACCTGTCACCTCCCACAGTTTTATGCAGATGAGGGACAGAATTTGACTTTAGTTCTAAAAGAATCATTCTAGCTGTTTTGTGGAGAATAAATAATCAAGGTGAAGGGTAGAAAGAGTAAGGCCAGTCAGGAAGCTACTGCAACAGTCCAGGTGAAAGCTGGCAATGAGCTGACCTATGGCATAAGTAACAGAAGTGGTGACAATATTGGGTTTAGGATGTATTTTAAAGCAAGAATTAATAGGACAAGAACAGGAAGTAACCCTACATGGCTCTATCCCATAACAGAGTCCATAGAAAAAGGAAAATAAAATATGCATAACCCACAATGTATCTTCATCTTGGTATTTACAAAGCATGTTAATTTAGTAAGGTTCTTAGAAGTCCTGCACTTTAAATTATTTAACCTAGAATTTCTCAAAACCATTTGACTTAGAGAATACCTTTTTATGTAACAGCTATTAACATCCACCAAAAGTTGTACTCTAGAAGTATACTCCTTCAGAAAATGCTTCATGAAAGCTATACAAATGACTATACTTATTTCCAATTCAAGGTCACCATATATACTGCTAGATAAAATTTGGCTTCTGATATAGATTTGGGATAAGGAGAAAATGTAATTGCCAAAGAACCAAAATCTTCTTTTGACCATTTATTATTGGGACATGATTAATTGAAACTCTAATTTAAAAATCTTTTTCTTATTAATTTAGTTGGCATGAGTTACTCTCCAAGAATTTGATCACTTCTAGGTAAGGATAAAATGGGAATTTTTGACAGACCAAGGGCCAGATTTGGGGCTGTAATGACCCTACAAATTAGCAATGATATTTTGGCAAGGATCCAGAAATAGGCTCCATCTAATTTAAACAATAAGAGATAGTTTTGAACTTACCTAAAAATGGAAGAGTTAACTCTGATTTTAGGGGAAGCTTGATATGGCTTCTTTGCAAAATTGTCCAGGACTAAGTTTTTTTCCTCCCTTTTTAGGTCTACTCCCAGGTGTTGATATCATTCTAATAGCCTTCCCTATGGTTGTCTTAAAATGGCTACATAGGAAGTTGTTCCCTCGTCCGACCCTGCAGGGTAGAGAGAATATTTCCATGGAAGGTGCGGATTTCCATCACAGTGAACCTACTTAGGTCGTATGAATAACGCTGAACCAGGAAGTAGAAATGTCACAGTTAAAGTTTGGAATATTAAGATATCATTCTGAGGGTTTCACTTCTAATATGGTCATTTTTTCCCTATCAAAAGTAAACAAAAATAATTTCTAAACTTTGTACTTTTTCCATTTTTAGTAACTCCTATTTTTATTACCAACTTATGCTTCTTCAAAACTAATTTGATTTGTGGTGAATCCCCTGGCAAATTCTCTAAGCTCCAATAGCCTTACTTACAGAAAAGTAAAATCACTTATTTTGCTTTCACAAAAGTCTTTCTAAGGCAAAATCGTTTCTTAAAAGTTAAATGAGACTTTTATATATCAAAATTATCCTTGTTCATGTTCTATATGATTTCTGATGAGCTTTACCCAGTTGTTTTTGCTACACTTGAACATTTCATAGGTACATGTATATGAAATTTTATACAGTAAAACCTTGGATTGCGAGTAACTTGTTCTGCGAGTGTTCTGCAGGAGAAGCAAACATTTAAAATAAATTTTAGCTTGACAAACAAGTGATATCTTGCAATATGACAATGGACAAATGGACGATGGACAAATGGACAAACGGACAAATGGATGATGCCGAATGTCGCGTGATCACAACTGAGCACATCCTCTCTCCCTCCCTCCTTCCCTCCCTCCTGTCTCTGTCTCTCTACCTCTCTCCCATGGTGATGATGGTGATGATGATGGTTGATGGTGATCCTCTCCCATGCTTGGTCTCAGGCCATGGTATTTGACAGAAATCTGTGATTTTTTCAGAACATTGGAAGGTTTCCACAACTGGCACTAGTGTACTTTTTGTCACTTCAAAGAACCTAGAGACAGTCCTTGGTTTTTCCAAAGAAGAGTAAGCTTAGGAATGCTTTGCTTCATTCTAGGTCATTAGATAGGTTCCTTGTTGAAGTTGGAGGAAAAGACAAAGATTCCATTGAGCCAATAGATAGCAGTGATTCTGTTAGTGATAGTGAAAGTCGTCTTACACAATAACCCTCCTCTCTCCGGTTTCCCTCACTCCAGCCATGCAGGTTTTCAAAGGTAAGTGCAGGTTAATTAATTTTTTTAATATTTTGTATTTTAATTATTACCTTGTGTTCTATTACAATATTGTAATAATTTTGTATGAATATTTTTGGGTTGTGGAACGAATCCTCTGAGTTTCCATTATTTCTTATAGGGAAATTTGCTTGGTATACAAGTGACTTGGATCACAAGCACGTTTCTGGAACAAATTATGCTCACAAACCAGGGCTTTATTGTGTATGTTTATAATAAGGAGCCTAAAGACCTCTTTTTGTCTGCATTAATGGTATGAAAAAAGTATTATAATTTGTGAGCCAAAGGAAAAGTGTGCTTCTGAAGCTTTATTTACTGTCTTACATGGCTTGCGAAGGTATGCAGTAAGTAGTGTTGGGTCTCAGTTGGTTAAAAGTCACAAAGCAGACAAGGATCAAGTAAGTTGGAAAGGACTGTTCTTTATTGGTGTGGAATGACTCTGTTCTAACCTTTCTATTGACCTCCAAATCACTGAACTGTGAGATCACTGGGACAGTAGACCAATCCTCCATAATTACATATTTCCCCCTTGCCCATTCCTACCGTACACACAATCCCATCAACATGGGTTATGGTGGAGTCTACACCCAGAAAAAAACATGTACACATTTAGGAAGAAATGCAAATATGTGCCATCTTCAAGCACCACTGCCTCCCCCCCCCTCCCCCCCCCCCCCCCCCCCGCCAACTAGTGGTGGGCACAAGGATGAATAAGGACGATGTAATGATAATTCAATAGGAACATAAGGGAAGAGATGTTATTAATACCGTTGGTAGTTAGAAGGGTAAATAAATCTGCATTGAAGAAAGAAGTAGGAGGGTTGTGTAATGAGGGTACCTCATTGCGTAGCCACTACACATACAACCTCAGCGAAGTCACTTAACCTTTCTGGCTATTATTTATTCAAGAGGACAGAAACTGTTTATTTTATCTGTATATTCCCATCACCTAGTACATTTCCTGGCAGATACCAACCACCCACCCCCCTCCCCTAATATGCACACACACACAAAGAAAGGTTCTCAAGGCGTGTTTTATTGAAATGAATAACTTTCTGTATCGGCTGACCTCTAAACACTTTTTCAGTGCTAGCATTCAAGGATTCTAAGAGAATTTGGCATGCCCCCTGTGTTACTGCGTTATCTCTGGTGTTTGTAAGGAGCACAGCCTTGTAAGCTAGGAGCAGAATGATAATTCATGATTAACAGGAAAACCACCTGTCTAAAGATGTCCTTCTTGAAAAAGGTCAGCTGTTGCTGTGAGTAAATATACTTCTCTGGCAGAGTAAAAATGCTAGATTATTACTTTCTCTCTTCCCTCCGTGTTTTTTTTTTCCCTTTTGTACTATTGCCTTTGCAAATGTTGACTTCTTGTGAAAACGTGAAAGGTCAGAAGTGAGCATGTTGAGTGAGGGGAGTGGATGCAATTTTTTTTTCACTTGGATTTCTGTAGGCAAAAAAGATTAAGCTAAAATAGAGTTTGGTCCACATTATGAACTGAGGGCTGACATTCTGCTCATGCTGCTGTCACATTGGATAAGACCCTAACAGAAGAGGGAAGGTATATACCAAAGTTTGCTCACAATGATGATTTAGAGGGGTCACCTGAGTGGCTCAGTCGGTTAAGCATCAGACTCTTGATCTCAGCCCAGGTCATGATCTCATGCTCCGTGAGTTCAAACCCTGCGTCAGTCTCTACACCAACAGCATGGAGCCTGCTTGGGATGCTCTCTCTGCCCCTCCCCTGCTCACAGTCTCTCTCTTTATTTCAAAATAAATAAATATACTTAAAAAAATGAATGAAGATTTAGAGGCAGGAGAACATGAGTGAACATTAGGAGGTCCTGTGATATGTTAATTAGGGTCAGCCATACTTAGGTAAACAAAATTTGGCTTCCTAGAAGTTCCTGCCTAGAAAGGAAAGTGGAGAGAAAAGAAGACCATGGGGAGCTTTTTACACAAAAGACAACCAAGGAAGAACTGTTTCAGCCATAGGATGGATGGATGGATGGATGGATGGCTTTATTTATTTATTTATTTATTTATTTATTTATTTATTTATTTAAATGTTACTTATCTTGAGAGACAAAGACAGCATGAGTTGGGGAAGGGCAGAAGGCGAGAGGGAGACACAGAATCCGAAGCAGGCTCCAGGCTGTGAGCTGTCAGCACAGAGCCTGACATGGGGCTCTAACTCACGAACTATGAGATCATGACCTGAGATGAAGTCAGACGCTTAACCGACTGAGCCACCCAGGTGCCTCCTCAGCCATAGGAAACATTTAAGTTCAGCCTGAATAAGATGAAGGCATGTACAAATCCAAACAGGCACCTTCATAGAAATTGGAAAAGAAAAATATGGGGACCAACCTAAATTACAAAATCATTCCTCCACAGGGTTAAGGATTACCAGCCAGGCTGGTACCCGCGGTCCCAGATGTGAGGGCTGGTACCCACGGTCCCAGGGGTAGGGTTACAGATAAGGATGGCTCTTTCATGATGTTTTACATTGCTTACTCTTTCCTTCTTTACAATACAGGTGCTTTATTTCTGTGTCTTTTACCCACTTAAGACAATAGTAGTTGCTAACTAAACTCACTGAAGAATATATATATATATCCTGAGGCTATGTTGATGATTTCTTTTAGCTATTCAAAAATGCCTCGGCCAAACTTGCATGGTTGACAAAGAAGTAAGTTAATTTAGACGGCGGTTGCCAGATTTTTGGATTTTTCAGAGTAAACAATCTACATACTACACATACTTATACACACAGGCACACTTACACCCATAATGGTTCACTCTTCATTTTTCCAGGAACTAAAAATAAGCAAACAGTATCACTTGGTTTAATCCTTTGTAATAGAACATTTTTAATATAAAACATAGGAAATATATGTTTTCACAATAAATGACAGAGCTATAAATTGAACAAATTTGAATTCTGAAAAATTCGTTAAATTGACCTTCTTTTCTTATGCCACACACATTTACAAAATGAATTCTAGATTGGTACTCATCCCTCCCTTGGCATTTAGAATATTATGACATGTAGGATCCAGACCAGGACAAATGTGCCCTGTCTTTCTGCTTCTGTGTTTTCTAGTTTTTCTTTTCTACTCTTCCCCTTCCTCCTCTTTTCTTTCATCTTCTCTGCACATGCCTTGAGATACAATGGGCATAATTCATTCTGCCCCAAGAGGCTGTCAAGGTTGCTGATGTCTGGATTAGAAGCTTTTTTTGAGTCTTTAAAATAGGTCCTATCTAGGTTATCTTTCCAGTCTATCCAAGTAGACAATGAAACAAGGGTTTAGTACTGGGCTGGGAAAGACCAACTCAAAAGCAATTGGGGTAGAGGGAGGGAGATGCTAAGCACAGAGAACAGGACCAAAGGGCCAAGTGTGGGGTGGGAGCATGTCAGAAAGTCAGGTATCAGAAAACTAGGAATTGATCCCCAAATCCATGTAAAACAGCATTAATGGTGGAGGAGAATTGTAGGTCTGGTGTAGACACAGGGGTGAGGTGAAGACCGTTAGCACTAATATCCTTGGGCAGTGAGGGCTTATGATTATTTACAGCTATTATCTGAGGATTCCCAAGGTTTCAGGTATTGATTGTGCTTTCATTTTGGAAAATGGCTTTTTCATGTGTCAGACACCGTACAACTAGCTGTATCTATTGGAATCAAAATGTTAGGAAATATATGCTTCTATGTTGTCAACTAGTGCATATTACTTTTTCCTTCTTAAATGATAACGTATCTTGTTAGGCAGATATTAAAGGATTCTTACATAAACCATATTAAAGGGAAATGAGCCCCAAAGCATTGGCGATATTTTTATTTTAGTTTGGTTTACTGACCTTTTATAATTTTTAAACATTCACAGCAGCCCAAGAGTGTTGTTGTTTTTTTTTAAGCTGATTCTCTTCAACATGGTGATTACTCTCCACTGCCTGTTGCAAAGTTCCATGTAGATGTCTGCAAGCACAGGCACACTTGCCAGGTAACACTTCACCAGTTAACCTGGTCCAGGCTCCACCGTTTCCCAATTTCCCTACTTCAGTGAATACCTGTGTTATTCCCTTACTCACCCTATAGCTGTTCCCATAGAAGGAGATCTCCATGCATTTGATCTATTCAAAGTGCCATTTTTAGATTTGAATTATGGTGACATGGTGGTGAAGAGCTGATAAGAAAGAATTAGAGAACAAAGACCAAAGGTGGATTGTGTAGAAGATGTGTGAGGCAGCAATGGTTACCTGTCAGCTCCAGAAGAATCAACATTATTTAGAATGATCAACAGGGTCTAATAGATCATGGACATAGGAAACAAACACTCCAGACCACAATCTTTGTTACACATGCCAGATTCTGTTTTTATAACATTAGGAATGCAGAGGGAAGGTGATTTAAATCATGTGATGTAGGGGCTCCTGGGTGGCTCATTTGGTTAAGGGTCTGACTCTTGATTTTGGCTCAGGTCATGATCTCATGGTCGTGAGATTGAGCCCTGTGTTGGGCTCTGTGCTGGGAGTGGAGCCTGCTTCAGATTCTCTCTCTCCCTCTTCCTCTGTCCCTACCCCACTTGTATTCTCTCCCCCTGTCTGTCTCTCTCTCTCTCTCTCTCTCTCTCTCTCTCTCTCTCTCTCAAAATAAAAATTAAGTGATTTAGGCCATGATTCCCACTAGTCTTATTTTTAACAATACTATTTTTTGTCTGCTTCGAACATATTATACCTGCTGACTCCAATGTGTCCTTATTGCCTATGAAACAAAAGTCAAATTTATCAACCTCATGCTTAATATCTTGACTTAGTTTTATCTTCTCCAATCTTAACTTGATGATTTTCATCATCACACAGACGTGTTTATATTTTAGCATCTTAAAAAAAATGTAAAAGAGAAGTGGATCTCACTTCTTCTTCTGTCGCCTGCCCCATTATTTTTCCATCTAGACCCTCTTAAAAGGTCTATACTCATCGTCTCCATTTTTCTCTTTACACACTTAATTGAACACACTGCAATCAGATTTTTCCCTAACCATGTCCCCATACTTGACCTCCTCAAGTTCATATTTTCTGTGCTAATAGATGTCATGGTCATTTTTCAATATTAACTGAACTTGATTTGTCAAAAGCATTTGACATAGTTGATTATTTTCTGCTTCTTGGAATACTGTCTGCTCTTGGCGTCTACGTTCTGATTTTTTTCTTCCACTTTTCTGATCTCTCTTCAATTACTTTCACCAGTGTGCCTTTACATCTCCAGGTTGAAAACATTAGAGAGCTCCAGGACTGAGTCTGTCACACTTTTCTTCTCCACCTACACTTATTTCTTAGATGATCTTTCATGGTTTTACATCCCATTCATATTGTATCTATACTTGGAGCCTAGACTTATCCCTAAATTTCAGTCTGATATATCTAACTGCCCAAGTAATACCTCCACCTGATGTCTGATATCCATATCAAAATTAACATGTCTAAAATTGAGTTCCTAATATTTTTCCATGAAAAAGCAGAGCAACATAAAACAAAAAGTAATTATTCTCTGTCTTCCTTTGTCAGTCATTTGTCTTTCTTTTAGTTGCTGAAGCTAAAACCCTAGAAGTTCTTTTTTATGGGTCTCTTCCTTTTGCACATCTTACCTTTAACATATATCCACAAACTGACCACTTAGTCCCCACCCTGCCACCCTCTTGACTCAATTCACCATATTCTCTGTTAGGTTATTGGTCTAGTCTTCTAAATGCTCTCCCTGTTTCTGTCCTTGCCTCCTGCTGTCTTCTCTCCACACAGTAGACAGATTTATCATTTAAAAATTTAAGAATGGCTCAAACTCCTCTTCTGGCTAAAACCCTCCAGTGGCTTCCTAATTGTCTCAGAGGAAGTGTCTGTGCACTTATTGTCTTCTATAGGCCCTATACAGGCTGGACCCTGGTTACCTTGCTCCCCTCATCTCCTAGGTTCCCCTCCACTCTCTGTCCAATTATAATCCCTCTTATTCCTGGCTTGTTCCCATTTTAGGATCTTGGCACAGGTGGTGTTTTTCTTTGAGGATGCTCTTCACCCCCTCATTTGTGTAACTACTTCAGGTTTTGATTCAAAATCCCTTTCTCAGTGAGGCTTCCCATTCAACTCTCATCTCAACATTTCAGGTTTCTGTTATTTTACTTTTTCTTTTCATAATATTTTACTAAACCATGTATTTTTATGATGTGCACAATCTTTCAAGTATCTGTCTCCTTATAGACTAAGAAGGATTTTTCTCTATTTTGTCCATTACTGTACCCCTGGCACCTAGAACACATAGTAGGTGTTCCCTAATTAATTGTTAAATGAATACATGTACCTTCCATTACTTTCCAGCCTTTGCTCCTGCAGAGCCTAGCTATCCTGTGCCTGGGTGTACATTATGTTCTCCTTTTTCCCTTCTTTGGCATGGCAGCCTTTTCCTTTGCCAGGAACATCTTTCATCCTATCCCTAAATCTCTGCAAGGCCAAACCTCAAAATCTTCACATCTCTTCAAAAAGGTTGCATTGTCCATTGCCATTTTCTAACACCTTTACAACCAAAGGGTTCTTGGCTTTATTTTGATCCTCATCACAGGTTGGCCGCAGTTGGAAGTAATCTTCTGAACAACCATACCATTCCTCCAAAGTGTCCATCCCCCACCAGCAGGGAGTTCTTCATTTTTATTATCACTCTGTGCCCTGTGTGTAAGGTCGATAGTGTTGTCTTGAGCCTCGATGCACCTTAGCTTTGGCTCCTCTTGTGATAGTATTAAACCCACTCGTCTCTATTTCTCCTTGATGTCTTACTCACCACTCTTTGTTTCTTTCATTTTTTGTGACCTAAACTTCCAGAGAGCCCCATGAGGAGCTTCATATAATTCTATTTTTTTTAGATCCTTCCCCCTCTCTGCCACTGCCTCTCTCTCATTGGAATAATTTGCCATTGAAGGTCCCCAGAGACCTGGACTTTCACTGAGTTTCTTGTTGTAGATACAAGGAAGTCAGGAACTAGAAATTCTTAGAATCTTTCCACATGCACAGCCTTTGCCCCCACACCTGTTTTTGCTATACCTGTTGAATATATTGGAATTCTACACTCATACAGGTGTGCATGTGTGTGTGCATGCACACATGGAGACCTTTTCTTGGACAAAATTATTCTATTTGTAAAAACCTTTTTAAAAACTGAATGCACGACTACCTATTAGCCCATGAAGTTTCAGTTTCTAACTTTCTTTTGAACCACACTCTGTAGCACATTTGTAGAACCTTTTCCAACTTTGTGAGCCCTAAGTTATGGTCACTGTCTAAGTTCAAGCCCTTCTAAATAAAATCATAGATAATAGAGCTTCACGGATGCTTTTTGAACTTCTTGTACAGCATCTGTTTTCAGAGATGATGAAAATAGGCCCTAAGAGGGATTGATTTGTTCACGTTCACAGTGTGACTGAGTACAAGTCAGGAGATCAAAAATCAGAAACGGGTTTCAAGAAAAATGTACATTTTGTACTCCACCTTGCCAAAATAACTAGTATTTTCTTTCACCTCAAGTTAGTCTGAAATATTCCTCTGTCCATAGAGCAGTGAAACTTGACTCAAGTAAGCCAGGGATTTACCAGCTATCCTGCTTTGAACAGGCTTTGGTTCCTAGTACCTATTTCCATAGCAGAAGATATCCATACACGTTTGATCTAAGTACCATTTTTAGATCTGACTTCTGGTGACATGGTGGCAAAGAGCACATGAGGAAGAGCTAAAGAACAAAGCCTGTGAAGGTGGATTATGTAGAAGATGTGTGAGGAAGGAATGGTTGACTGATCAGCTCCAGAAGAATTGACATTATTTAGAAGGATCCTGGATCCTTCTAATGGAAAGATCGTGCATTTTGGAAACACATATGAGCTTAATTTCCTGCTCTGTCATCGACACTTGTGACCTTGGGCAAGCTACTTAATATTTCTGAGCTTTGGTTCCTCATCACATATATTAACATGGCAGCAGTGATAGTATTGGTGTATGTATTAAACTAGATAAATTATGTGAGAAGCACTGGCTCTGAGTAGTGTCTAAATAAATGGTAGATATTAGTCACTGAATAACAACACAACTAGACTAACGACCTAAAATTAGAGAGAATATACATTATTAATAGGACTTTTGATGTCAGACCCACAGACTGAATTCTCTTACCTGGCTCTGCTATAAATGATCCGTCAATTGACTACTGACTATGGAACTCTGAAGGTTCCTAATACCATCCTATATACCTGCCTCTACTAGTCTTAAATAGGGAGGTGCCAGGCACACAGCCTGGAACCATTCTTTTTCTCTATTTTGGAGTAGATCTAAATGTGGCACCTATCATGTAATTTTCCTTGCTTGCAGTCTTGTACAGATCTGCAGATGATACATGACTGTGTTTTTATCAATTAAGTTTAAGCAGAAGGAACAAACCAGACAGGCCTACCTATACCATCATTTCTTATGAGCCAATATCAAATGCCTTGGCAAGATTCATGTGATTTATATGCAGATTCTTGGAAGGAACGGGAGCTGCTGACCTCCTGTTCCACTGCCTGGAATCTCCCCGGACTCTGGGACAGGGAGTTTAAAATATTAATGCTTTGAATAATAAATTAGAGTACATAGTAAATGAGGTATGCGCATAACAATTTTAATTAGTTTTAGGCACATTTTAATGATTGTTTGGCCATTAACTCCGGTAAACATAAAAATGCAGGGGAAAAAGATGTATGAGTTCCTTATTACTTAGCTTTGTTTTAACTGAAGCCTTTGCAAAGATGTATATCATTTTAATTTTGGTTCCAGAGGCTTTTATGTAAATTAATTGCATTGGAGAATTGGCAAGAACATTTTATTCAATTTGGAACAGCAGTGATTATAAGCTTTACATTAATATAACAACAATTTAACAATGGCTGATAGATGGGCCACAGCCATGCAATTATCAAAAGTGAGCCACTCTCTTGATCTCTAATTAGGTCTATAAGCAAATAGAATTTTGCCAGCACTAATTGCTGTATTAAAGCTGGCAGTGAGGTAGCTGGTGAGCTCTCATTTAAGGTAGTCGGCACAGGGTGTTGTATATCCAAAGATTTTTCCCATTTTCTGATTAAATCAGATATGTAATTCAATTATATATGTTGTGGAAATAGACCTTTAACGGAATTGGAAAGCTTTCTCCTCCTTGCTCAATACAACCATATGTCTTGTTAACTGCAGACATCAGTGCTTTATGTCTAAAGAATACACATTAGGTTAAATGTTTTCCCCACCCTCCTTACTGCCTGCTCAGATGCATGTACCCCTCTAATAGCTCAGACTCTAATAGTATCTAGGATATCTAGTGCTCCTTGCCAGACAAATACGTAGGTGAAAAAAGATACACAATTCCTTGACTTGCTGCTCCACATTAGCAGGGATTAAAAAGCACTCAAAGAGGATTTGGAAGGCATTTGAGCACCAGGCTAGATATTGTGGGACCCATTTAAAGAAGCCAGGAAATCCCTTTATTTCTTTCAGTCTTTGACTAAAAAGCTTGGTCCATTATGCAACAAAAGCTATTTGTTTTATTTTTTGCTCCTGCTTATTCCGGTTGCACATCAATAACATTGAAAAGGAAAGGGATTTGAGCTTAGACATCAAGTTGAATTTAAACTAGATCTAGAAACGGGAAATTTCTAGTGGAGAGCCTGTAAGATGTCAACCCAGAGAAAGGCCATGTAACTGGATTTCTAGAGGGAAACTTACGTCTTTAAATACACTTCCATTTGGAAACAAACAAAAATCTTTCCCATCCATACCGTGGGAACGTCCATGGCAAAGAACTTGATATAATCCTATTCAAAGAATAATTACAAATCTTTGACATGGTCTTTGGTACCCATAGGAGTGGCCATTAAGAGAAATCAGAAAGACCTGAAAATGTAAAATTTGAAAGCGGGAGGTAATTATTTGTGTAAAGGCATGTAAAATATTCACACAATTGGCACCTTGAAATATAGAAGACAGAAAGCTATATATTATTTTGCCTTTGATGGGTTTAGGCTTCACTGTCAGTGATAATTACCATTCTGGGAAATCCCATGTGTTTGCGTTAGCATGCATTTGCATTTGACTTCATAGTTACTGGACAATTAGGATGATTAGGTGTACCCATAACTCTCACAGGACAGAGGTCTGGAACGAGAATCGGCTTCAATGTTTCTCTGTCACGTACAGAGTGTGCTGTGCCCCTCACATGGGAAAAGACCTCCTCTGGGTTAGTCCTGAGATATGAGGTGTCAGTGGTCAGCTATGACAAAATGTGAAGCCTGACCTTCACCCTGTTCATTACCTTGACTTAGTAACTCAACCCTGCAGAATCTACTGTTACCCTCAGTGAAAGGGAGACCTCCCCAAAGATGAGCATCAGTACGGTACGGATTAGAAGGTGGAGATGCTCTCTGAGCAGAATCCTTAGCGCAGAGGAGCAAAGTGGTGAAGATGAATGTACTCAGGAAAACATCCCAATAAAGGATCAGCTTCTCAGGTACTTCCCCAGAGTGACGGGAAAAGCCATAGCTGGCACACAGTTTGAATTTTTCTCTTTGGTATTAGATGTAGTTCATCCAAATCACTCTGATCCTTTAGTAATATCATTAATACCCATATAGCTTTGGTAGGCTGTGTTGTGGGGGATGGAATTACAGAAAGAGAAAAGGAAAGCATGGCCTTTCCCATATCAACCTGTCATTTGGTACTCATGAAACGAACACCATATCCTACTGAGGGACTATGTCCAGAGGACCTTCCAGACGCCAACTGGCAGAAGCTGATCAACGGGCTGTGGAGCTGGGAAAGGAACAGAGGACAGCTTCTGGGAGAGTCATCCTGGCAGGGGCGGCGGGAGTGGCGTTCCACTGCAGTGAAGACACCCTTGCAAGTGGTTGAGGAGGAAGTGGATATTGTGTTTCTCTCCAGTTTTCATAATTTCAGTACTAGAAAATGAACTTTCATCGTGTGTGTGTGGACTGGAAGCAGAACCTGATTTGGGAAAATGCCATTCAAAGTGTTCTTTTCTGATAGGTCCAAATTTGATAGTGTTGCCACAGTAGATGATGCATAGGTCTAGGAAAAGGCTATTGTTTGTAGTTGGGTGGCTCTTCAGGCAATTCATCCTTCACAATAATTAATAAAAGTATTCTCCTTATACTTTAATAAAATAAAAAAATCGATTCTTGACTACTGCATGCCAGAATCTTTGTTATATGTATGTATAGGTGAGTATACATATGTACGTATAATATTAATACTCATGATACCACTGAAATGTAGGTATTATCTCCATAGATAAAGATACTGAAGTGTAATGAGCATACACGGTTCTTCCAGAAAATTATGAGGCCAGCATGGAAATTCAAGGCTAGCTGGTCCCCAAAGCTGTACTTTTTATCAGGTGGCATTCCTCCTAGACATCTGGTGTGACTTGAGGCATATTGAGTCCCTAAGAAGACTATGCTTGTAATGCTGTATAAGTGTTTCCAATATCTTCCACTCTGTCTGCCAGCAATTCTTACCCACAAGTGGATAGAGGTACTGGGGGTGATTTAAGGGGTATCAAGATGCTTGTCCTTCTTCAATCCTGCTAGAAAGCCTAAAAATCTAATATTCTAACATTATGTCTTGGTAAGGTGCCAGTTGGGGCTACTGGAAAGAGCACTGTGTCTCAATGGTCAGAACAACCAGAAGCTTGGACTTGAGGCTCCTTGTGGGGTAAATAAAGGAAGGTTCTAGAATCGATGGTCTTCAAATCCTCCTCTTGTTATAAAATTCAACATGTGTTTGATGTTATTTGTGTTTTTCTGGAAAGACCATGTATTAGCCACTCACAAAGTAGTGGGACTGATATCTGCGTATTAGTCTCTTCTCACCAAGGACCAGCCTCTGGAACAAATGGGATAGAACAGGACAAGTCATTGTGGTGAGGTTACACTAGGGGATGGATAAAAGAACAGTCCATTGTTTGGGGGGCGGTAAGTGACTGCAGAATACGGTGCTGGGCCTACAGAATGTGTTATCTGAGTGCCAAGAAGACGAAATACAGAAGAGAGGAACCATATGCACTGTGTAACCATTGGTTCTCACGGGGTGGAGAGATGGACAATAGAGATGCCTTATGTGGAAATTGTTTCTTCCCAGTCTTCCTGCTCAGGGAGCCTAAAAATACAGAGCTCTGGCTCACAGTCTTGATGCCAGGTTTTACTTAACTCTGCCTTACTTGAGGTCTGCTGCTTTTTAAGCGCTAGACCTGTGGGCCAGTAATAACTTGCATCGTAAGAAATCCCCGATTCTGAGAATCAGCCAGGAAGTCAAAAAGCCATTGAAAGTTGGACTCCTTGGTTTCATGCCTCCTGCTCTAGCCTCCTATTAGTACCTCAGAGTTCTAGCAAGGTCTTCCTTCCAAAATTCTATTGCCAATTTACTTGGCAAGAGATACGGATCATTGGACTAAGGCTAAATGGTCACCTTTTAAATTTTAATGTTCCTGCCCTTAATTAGTAGTTTAGTCTTCCAGACCTTCATTTGTTACACTTAAATGGATTTTGTAATTGGCTTTGCATCCCAGTTAGGTTTGTTGCCCCATCCCAATTCAGAAAAGCAACCAATTAGATCTAGTTTCCCATCCCTTCCTACTTTCTTGGAATAGCTGCCCTATTTGTAATTGCTTAAGCACAACTAATACAATCCAACAAGATCATAGCTGGGCACTGCTAATGCACTTAGTGAAAAGATGATTGAATTTATTAAGCATTTGGCCCAATACAGCTCCTAACAAATGCATTTTGAGGATATGAGAGCCCTGGTGAGTGAGTTAAAGACTCATTATTTGGACTGCCAGTGTCCTTGCATGGAAACCGTGATTCTTGTCAAGTCCATTAACTGCTTTACAAAACAAGGGCTGTCATTTCATTAAGCTGCTCCACACATATCAACAGCTCCAGGGTGAATTCTGGTCACTTCTTGTCTATGTCACAATTCCTTCTGAAAGCTGACTTGTCCCAGTATATGCCAGCAACCTGCAGGCCTTTGCTGTATAAGGAGGTACCATGAGTCTAAATGAAAAAGCCATCATTAAATTAAAAAAAAAGTTAGAGTTTGATTTTAAAAACTTTGTCTAATTTTCTTAGTTTGTTAGAAAAAGAAAAAAACCAAAAAGACAAACTGGGGCATTAACTCAGTCCACTATTTAGTTAAGGACATAACAGGACTAGGAACTCAGTTCTTTGATCATCTACCATTCTAGTGTTCCTCAGAAAAATCACTCTGCCCCTCTGGCCTTCACAGAACTTAAGTTCTAGCTAGGACAACTAATAAATCAATTTAAAAGTGTAATATAGAAGATTAAGTAAAACAAGTCAGGATAATGGGGATGGAGAATAACAGAGAGTCCTTTAAGATAAGTAGTTAGAAAAAGCCTCTTTGAGGCTGTGTTACAAGAACAGGGATTTGGCTGAACTGAGGGTAAAAAAAAAACAGCCACATGGAGAGGAAAATTGCAAAGGCCCTGAGGCAACAACAAATGTTATATGTTTCTCTTCACTGAATAGCAATGAGGCCAGTGTGTCCAGAACAGTGAGGGTGGCTGAGAATAGTAGGAGATGAGCACATATTTGTAGACAATGATTATTTCTGGTTCCTATGAGTAGACGTGTAAGTCCAGTGACCGTAGAAGGAGAACATTTATCTTATCAAGAAGACTGGTAAATTGCAGCATAATCTGGAAATATTCTCTCAACAATGAAAGAAAAGCCTAATTCAGTCCAACCCAGGCCAGGAGTAGGTCTTAATTTCAACCTAGATTGATGGAGCCCCGATTATGTGGAAGGCTCTGGAAGACATGCAGTGAGGCAGAGACTAATCTTGAAAGGAATGGCATGAATTGAAAAAAAAAAGAGTGGAAAAAAAGACCAGTAAAAGAAAAGATTAATGAAATAGAATATGCCACTGAAGATGGAAAGGGTGCTGGGGAGGTTGAGTGGGAGGACAGATGTAGCTTGCTGGAAGATGCAGATGTTAATGGTGCAGAAGTGACCTACAGGCTGGAAGGAAAGGAAGAACAGGGTGTTGACAAGCAGAGGTAGAGGCAATTCCTTGGCAGCCCATTACAAGCTGGGGAAGTAGCAGGAGTCCAGACAGGAAGAAGAAAATGGGTTAGTGGAAGGTGTGTAGCAAGAAGTCTGGTTGGCTAGAACAGAAGGAGAAGAGCCTCTGGTAGATACAGTCGAATGCTTTAATTAGGAACTTGAATCTAACTCATCAGGTAATATGGAGCCATTAAAGGTTTTGCATTAGAAAGTGATGATGACAAAGAAAATGAATTAGCTCCCCTTGAGTTCTTTGTGTAGCTATCATGGAGGAATTTAGCTCTATTGGTGTTCTTACACTTATTTTAAGCATTGGAACTCTTCTAACCAATTGGAGTCTTTCAAAGGACTGACACTAGTGGCTTTTGAATTGTCCCTGGTCCCTCAGAGGCCTCCCTGGTATGTGGGCATTTGGGAAATGGGGGTGTGGGGAATCATGGAGGATAAACCAGCAGAGAGCTCTGGGAACCCTCTGGCTTCAACTTGGTGGGTTCTTCCAAATCAAAATTTCAAAGCTTTAGCAGAGATCTCACTACCTGTGTTTGGAGCTAAGTGGTAAAAAGAACAAAATTGCTCTTAAGAGAGGAGGAGTGTATGTTCTGCTACTGAAAGGGAGAGGGCAATGAGGAGAGAAGGAAAAGAAGCCTGAGCAAGTGGACCAGAGACTGAAGGTCTCTTGGAAATGACCAAGGGATCTGATTTTAGAGCAAGCAATATTTTAAGATATTTGCATTGTTTGATGTAAATCTCTCCACCCACTGAAATCTTAACAAAGTTCCCTTTAAAGTGTTTTGTGCCCCCACCCCCCTTTCTTATCTACGGAAACCATTGTTTTCCAGGTACATGCTTAGTCCCAGAGCCTAAGTGTGCCTCACACATTGTTACAGTTACTTCTACTTCATATTTTTATTAGATGAATTAAGCATATAACAGTGCAGAGCTGTGCCCATATGAGGAGCAGCCCAAGAGTATACACGCCCAGGTAGTGTGAAGCAGCCAAAAGGGCCAATGTGGATTTTAATTCCCTGTCCCTAGCCACATGTTGATGAAGGGATTACACATCAATGACATCAGGGAGGCAATGGGAGAGAAAAGGAATCATGAGACTGGATAATTCTCAAACTGGATAATTCAGCCATAAAAGAACTGATGCTAGCACACCTCCTCCATAGTCTCTAAGGAGCTTTAGAAATAACTATTCACAGCACTTTTCCAGAAGCATTTCTGCCAGACGTGCTGCAGCAGCTGTTTGGACGCTCAGCAGGGAAACCCCGGGCAGGTGTTGCACACCTTCCCTTTCATCACCTCCTCCAGGAGTGCAGACGTGAATTAAAGGGGCGTTTAGATGAAGTCCATCAAAAGGAAACCCAGTCCCCAAGCCTCATGCTACAGAGGTACAAAGAATAACTCAATTTTCTTTCTTTCTCTCTCTCAAAAATGAATAAACATTAAAGATAGAGGATCCAAAGCAGGCTTTGTGCTGACAGCGGAGAGCCTGATATGGGGCTCAAACTTGCAAACCACGAGATCATGACCGGAGTCAAAGACGCTGAACCGACTGAGCCATCCAGGCACCCGAATAACTTGATTTTCTAACATAAGGATTCTCAATATCTCCATCAGACCTTTAAGTAGGGACGAGTAAAGATGAGGAAAATAGATCACCTAGGAAGGACAACACACTCAGGAAATAAAGTATATACAGAGAACAGCAGTCAGATCCTAAATGAACAAAGCTGACATCAATTGAAAGGAATGACTCTCTTGCAGGGGCCTTGGCTTCCTCTTGTCTTAGCAGTGCTCGGCCATCAAAATCCTAAACTGTGTCAAATGTGTCTTTCCCTGGTCTACACGTGCAGTGCAGCCCCCCAGGGGCCATGCTTGATGGTCCTCTGTGATGAGGAAAACACAAGAGGAATACTACAACTTCTATTTATATGTACTTTCAACCTCACCCTATCACGTCTAAACTAGAGTCTATTTTTAATGTACGTACTCAATAGCACACTTACATCAATTATGGATAAGCATATATATACATATATACACATAAATACATATATATATATATATATATATATATACACACACACACACGCATGAATGTTTACATTTTTTTCAATTAGGAATTTATAATAAAAAATTTGGGTACCCCTGTTCTAAGGATTTATAGACTTATCTGGGATCTGTTCACAAGAGAGATTCAGAAAACCCTGGGGAAAAACTCAGTGTCCCTCTGTCTGGCCATTCAGTAGGACTTCGAGGGCAAATACTTGGGACATGGCCTGGGTCTCTTCTCAAGGACCTGTACAGAAGGCTCTCTTTGCAGATACCTGCCTAGGAAAGACCCTTTTGTCTTGAGAAGATGAACAGCTTGAGAAGAACGTGGTCTTCTGGGGTGACCCGGGAAAGTGGACTACTACACAGAAAAAATGCTGAGAGCTAGGCAAATTCTTTTCAAATTGTAAATGGCCGATTTCAGTGACATTTTTCTTCCACCTTTTTAAGTTGTTGCCTATTTAAACACTGTCAACCTACTTATCAAATTGAAACCCTGAGAATCATGACCTCATATTCCAAGGCTTGGAAGGGTCTATCACTTGTATATGATGGAAGGCCAGGCCTGTCATGTTCTATTACAGAGGCAAGCATTTTCTTAATTGTCAGTTTACCAAAGAAGGCAAATATACGTCTACAGGTATAGCATGCTGAAGTGACATCTAATTTTTAATTTTAAAACTCTTCACGGTTAAAGCATCATAGTCCGTTGCCATTAATGCATTTCTGCAAAGGACATTATACAGTGATTGGACATTTTATCATGAGCTTCAGGTCTAAGCTTGGGTCAGAGCCTTAGTTTTACTTTTCTTGGACAAAAATATTTGGGTAGAAATCTGCTACTTCCCTCCAACCTGCAAACAAAAGAAAAATTCTGATCAGACATCCAGGAAATATAATGGTTTAAGACAGTCTTTGAGTGAAACTTGTTTTCTGCTTTGAGATTTGAGCATTCTTGAACCTGGATTCCCCCAAAGGTGGAGCTGGTAGTGACTCTAAGGGTTCAGTGAGGGCAAGACTCGTGAACATTTGGGCTTTGTGATATTTTTCCTCCCACACCTGGAAAAATCAATAGAAATTCAAAATTGCTTTTCTGTGCTGTGAAATAACAAGGGACTTGAGCTTATCTACCCTGATCACTACAAAATCAAATAAACTAAAAGATAGCTTGATTGGGAGACAGTTGGGAAAATCCTATGGGAATTCCTTTTTTTTTTTTTCTCCCATGGAAGTCTTTTGGATGTGAATGATGGAACTGTCACTGTTTTACAGCTTTTTCTTACAGAGAAGGGCAAGGCCAGACCAGATCTATCAAACTACTTAATCCTATTCACATCCTTTGGATTTTTCTCCAGTTATCCTTAATGCTTGTTCTGCCAGGAGTTTGGTTTCAGGGCCAGCATTGTCTCAGGACTTAGGAGAAAGGGGGAAAAAACAGAACTTGAGCGAGAAGCTTTACAGAAGCTTGAACATTGGACTAGCCTTTCCCAGCACCCAGTGAAGTGTGAGTGACTCAAGAATAATCTCTGACAGCCAACGAGCAGATGTCACCTCGTCCCTGAGTCATCCCATCATCGTGTCATAATTACATCCTCACGTATGGCAGATTTACATGTGTTAAGATTCATCTAGAAGTGGCACACGAGCACCGGCAATTTGGCATTCCAGTTAGAGCCCCAGTGTATCAAACACTCGATTAATAAACTCTGAAGTGTTGAAATGATCCTCTGTCATTAATCATATTCTCTTCTACCTCTGAATTACCTGAAATCATTAGAGGAGAAGAAAACCTGAAGTGCAATTGGCTACTAGCATGTTAATGCAGTGACTAGGCTCTTAACTCCAAACAGGCAAAAGAAATTAAGTGGCAAATGATTCTAGATGTGGCTTTTATTTGGGGGTGGGGTGGGGGGGCAATCCTGCTTTAAAGCAGGGGAAACCTTATGAAAATTGCATTTTAATAACCTGTAAGAGAACTTATGACTATAGAGAGACATTATTTCACCTACTAGAATAAGAGTCTGAATTGCTTGTGGCTTTGGGCAGAAGGAACCCCCCGATAGCAACTCGGGACTTGACCCCAGGTTTTTGTGGAGCTGTTGGAATGTGCCACACAAAGGCAGTGGGAAGCTGTTTGCATCATCAGCTAGCTTCTTCATAGTCATACATTTAATTCACTCATCAATCAGTGCTTACGGGGAGATAATGCAGTCTCTTTGAGGTATGGATCCATGTTGTCTGTATTTCATTGAGATCAAGTAGCCTCATGGTCCAGGTGTTTAAAAAGACTGCAGCAAAATTCAGGATATATCGGGTGCAAAACCGTACATTGTGCATCAGCTGGTCAATGCAGACTTCTCCCCCTAACAGGAATCCGCTGATTTACTGAGCACTTAAAAATTAACATCTACTTGCACAACTGCAAGGGATAAAAGACTTCTACAAGGCAAAGGCAAAGAAAACTTTTGAATAAGATGAGCTGAATCACTATGATTGTCCAATTGTGATATTGAAAGAGATTTTAATATTCAACTGGAGTTGGCAAGAGATATTTACCTTGAATTAAATAACACTCGTGCGCCTTTTTTCTTACAATTTAAATATTAAATCTTTCTAGTGTCGAGGATCCTGAAAGAGCAACCCTGCTCTATAACTTTCAAGAAGCTGTGTGAGTGTTCTTTCTTAAATGCTTTCAGTGAAATAGATGACACAGCTTGTAATATGCTGGGGTGCTCTTCCTGGTCTATATATTGAATAATATGTTGGGATATGTTATTTTCCTCTAATTAGTTTACATTATTAAAACTGGCTTTGGAAACTACTTAGATTAAGAATGGAAAAATGCCATGTTGCACATATACACACTCTATCCCCATGTTCCTGCACAAACTCAGCAATTCGATCTAATAGTCTGCTCTCCTTATTTATAAAGTGTAGGGTATGGGCGGGTGATCTCTGGATAGCTTCTGGCTCACACACTCGGGGAATCTTCAAAGAATACACAGAGATGTTAAGCTCCATGAGGGCAAGGACTAGGGCTTTCCTGTCTACTAAAATGTTTCAGACAATTACATCCATTACTTCACTGATTTTCCGCAGAAATCCTGTCAGGAAGGCATATCAGACTGATCTCTTTGTTTTACAGAAGGGAAGACTAAAGCCAAGAAGTTAAATGATTTTCCAAATCTCATAAACCAGTGGCTGAGTCAGGACCTAATCCCATGTCCTTATACGCAAATTACATCTTTGGCCTAGACCCAGTGGTGTTGAGATTGATTGTTATCAATTGTTATCAATCTCTGGGCTGGAGGGACACAAATATATATGTGTGTGGGGGGGGTGGGTGTGTTTTTCAAGTGTACTGATATAAAGGATGTATAACAGAAAATTTATAAATCATAATACAAGTATGCATTACTCTTTATCGTAACTTCCTATAGCCAATCAATTCCTGCAGAATGTTTTTGTTGATTTATGCCAGATTTTTGTATTTGAAGCCAAACTACAATTAAACCATGATTTGACAAATAGGGCTTCTTCCTAATTTACTAGCTTTTTCCTAATAGATTTATTATCATTAAATCTGCTATGTGATGTGCTATGAAACTATCTCTCACCCTTCTGCAAATTATATTAAGTAGATGGAAACCTTTTTCAACTTCAGCACTAAATCAATCCTGATTTGTTGTTTTTTCCTGATTTCAGTGGTATAAATACTCCATGGACAAATTCAAGCCACCAGTAAAGTGACATTATTGAATACAGTTTGGGAAGAAATGCACAGCGATCCACTGGTACAGAGTATTTCCACTCTACGGATATAATAGACATAAACTCAATACCATACATAGTAGTAAAATGTAGTGAAGTAATTAGAAAGTAATGAGCTACAAGTATTTATTACCTTTGGCTTTCATATAAGTTACTTAATTGTAAGCTTTTACAATTCAATTTTTAATAGGGACCATATGTAACAACCAGGTTGCAAAAATTCCAGAAAATTGGACAATTGGTTTTTACCACCAAGACTGCCAGGGCCTGAGCATTTTTTGCTCCCCAGGTCATTCTATGCTTTCCAGGTCTTGCTATTTTAGAGCTCAGGTAGGAAAAGTCTTTTGTCTACCTTGAGGTGGGTATAGTTGGCCTTCAGATGCTTCACGATATTTTTGTTTAGTTGTAGTAACCTCTGACAGAAGTTGTATTAGCCTACAGGGAAAAATAACTACATTTGTTTCTTTCATCCTGCCATCATTCTGGCGTGAGATGTTCTCTGCTGGCAATCTGGATAGACTTCCTAGCCTCTTGGCTAGCTTCCTCATTCCCCATTCACTCCCTGGGCAACACTGGCTTCCCTGCTTCCTGTCCTTCCTCCCACAAGTCCTTCTGACCCATCCTTCAGAGACGTTGTACCTTACTTATATCAGTGTAACTTAGTAAATCTGTAATCCTAAAGCCATGTAAAAGCGTAAACCAAGCCAATAAATTCTGAAATGAAATATTGTTTTGATGGCCTCACAGTGCAGAATTTGATGAAACTCATAATGAAGCTGAGGTCGGTGAAAGGCTGAGAATAGAATGATATTTACAAGAGTGGCCATCTCCTTTATGACTGCAGGCAATCCTTGTTCAGCATGGTCTCTCCCTCCTGGGGACTGTCCAACATGTAATACTCTTCCCAAAGCTCTATATTCAGTCCCCTTCCCAGGCAGATAAAGCCAAAACACGAAGAAGGGTAGTTAGTGTTGATGCCTGTTTCCATTGAGAGATTTACTATCATGTAGGCAGGATTCTAAGATGGCCTCCCAAATTTCCACCCCCTAGTCTATACACCCTGGGTAATCCCCTTCCTTAGAGAGTATGAGAAATCTGTGAATATGATAGAGCATCACGCCTGTGATTAGCTGCTAATCAGATGACTTGAATTATTATTCTGGGTGGGGCAGACCTCATCAGAGGATCCTTTAAAAGAAGCTAAAGTTTACTAAAAAAAATCAGGGTAATGTGGCAAAGAACCACAGTGGTCTCTAAGAGCTGAGGGCAGGTCTTCAGCTGATAGCAAGAAAATGGGGACATTGGTCATACTGCTTCAAAGAAATGAATTCTGCCCAAAATCAGTGTTTGGGAGAGGATCCTGGACCTCAGATAAGAATTGTAGTCATGGCTGAAACTTTGAATTCAATCTTCCTGAGGCCTTGAGCAGAGGACCTAGCTAACCCAAATCTGAAGTCCTGATACATAAAAACTGTAAAATAATGTATTTGTTTTCTTTTTAGTGTCTAAATTTCCTTATGCAATAACATAAGCTAAAACACTGAGGCTCTCCTAGACTTTAACTCCACTAATGCGTCTATCAGTCTGGGAAGCACCAGTTAGTCTGTTTTTTGCCCCTCTCTTTAAGTGATCCCAGTATCCCTTTATGTCTTTTTAATTGTATCATTCTCAAATCAATCATAAAATTAATTTTAATGCAATCAAAAGATATTTTTATGGATGTATAATGCACTATAATCTTGTGTGATCACACATGGTAATGTATTTTTAGTATAAAACTAAATTTTTGAAGGGATAAAATATATTACAGTATCCATCATTCATCTGTGAATGGGCTATCTGCCTTAGAGATAAAGATACTTACCTGTTACTGCTTCCTAATCTCCTTGTGGCATCTCTAGACGACTCATTTGCTATCTATTCACATTTAGAACAAGTATGCACTAAATGTCATAGCACCTCTTTAACTAAAGGACATTGGCATTGTGCCTGGAATTCTGCCCTCTCTCTCATCATCTTTTACTCTCTCTCCTCTGTGCCTTTTTTTTTTTTAATAGTGCGTGAGCATACTGTCTCCCCCTCACCTTAAAAATCAACAATACTCTCTTGACTTTGCCTTCTTCAGCTACTGCCCTTTTTCTCTGCTTGCCTTACAGCGAAACTCCTCACCAGAGTCGCCTAAACTCAGTGTCTGCAATGCTTCCTCTTCGAGTCTCCTCTGAAACATACCCAGTCTCTATCCCCAATACCCTTCCTCATCTGCTCCAATCAACCTGACTCATGGGCAGGGTTTGATCAACTTCACTACTCCCCGCACAGGAGACCTCTCCTCACTCGGCTCCTTAGACAACTCTTTCCCACTTGTCCCCTTTGACCACTGACCTCTCAGACTCCTTGGCCTAGTGCTCTTTTGTTTCCCTAACTTCTAAAATTAAGTGTGCTCCCAGGTCTCAGACCTTGGGTTACTTCTCCTTTCTACACTTAGTGATCTCACCTGATCTGTATACTCTGATGACTTTAAAATGTTTATCTGTATGGATCTCTCCTCTGCACTGCAAACTTGCATACCGTATTACTTGTAGATACTTCTATTTTAATGTCTAACAGACACTTCAAACTGAATGTACCTAAAACCACACTTTTGCTCTCCCAAACCTAGATCTCCTGTGTTCTTTCCCATTTTGGCAAAGAGCGTCTCAGTCATTCCAGGTGTGCAGGCCAAAAAACTTGGTAACCAGTGATTCTTTTTTTCAGAACATCCACCTACAATCTGTCAGCAAATCTATGATCTATGCCTCCGTGCCTATCCAGAAACTGACTTCTTATCAACACATGCTGTTTCTACCATTGTTTTTCACCTGAATTATCACAATGGTCTTCTGTGATTTCCAGCTTCTTCCTCTACCTTCTAAAACTTGCTGTCAAACATAGTAGCCAGAAAAATACTTTTAAAGGCCTAATTTAATGTTTATTTGTGGGGGGAGGGCACGCAGAGAGAGAGGGAGACACAGAATCTGAAGCAGTCACCAGGCTCTGAGCTGTCAGCACATAGCCTCACAAACCATGAGATCATGACCTGAGCTGAAGTCGGACACTTAACCGACTGAGCCATGGAGGTGTCCCTAAAGACCTAATTTAGATGTTTCACAATGTGAGATTCTCCAATGGTTCTTTCCATAAGAATAAAAGCCAAAATCACAAAAATGACCCGTGACATCATAACCCAGCATGAATTACCCTCCCCTCTGCCCTGTGTCTGACCTCCTCCTGGAGTATTCTCTTTGGTTTCTCTCTCACAGGTCTCCTTTCTGGTTTCTGAACTCTTCCCTCTGCCTTACTGTTTCGTCTGTGTGGAATGTCCTTTCCTCTCATATCTGTACATCTTACTCTCCTTTCTCCTTCAGACCTTTGCTTCCTTTGCACTGAGGCTTTGTAGCCATCTTTTATAATTAACCATCCCAAAAACCCTGATGTTCCTTTTCTCCTTTCTTGCTTTTATTGATTGATTGATTGATTGATTGATTTTTACATATTTATCACAGTCTGATATGCTAAGAAGGTGGCTGACGTATATACTACCTGCCCCCAACCCCATTTAAAATATAAGCTCCATAAGAACAGTCATGTTGGCTTATGCAGTTCATTATATATCCCTGGCACCTGGAGAAGTACCTGGCACATAGTAGGTGTGAGGTAAATATTTGGACTGTCTTTAACAGCCACAAGTTAAAACCTATCTCACAATGGATATTGCACTTTAGAAACACTAGATCCTAATGAGTTAATAATCTATAAGTGATTTTTAAATTAACACTTAGCCTGTTAATTAACAAATGGGGGCCACATTGAAAAGTGATCTCTGGAGAGATTCCTGCATTTCATCTAACAGTTTTGTTGAAAAAAATCAGATAAAGACATAATCCAAAGAGGATCAGTGACCCGACACGGAAAGGGTTATTGTAAAAGGATGGGTAGATGACTGATTTAGTATCTTTTTTTCCTTTCAAACATAAGTACAATTCTATTTGAAGGAGCAGACTCTGTTCTCATAGGTGAAAACATGATTCGTCTAAAGAAGACGCTATTTCTCTGCCAGAGGTGGTTCAGAAATGAGCATATCATTGTAATCTGATCAACGAGAAGCACTTTGCTGGGGGCATCTAGGAAAATCTTTAACTTTTAAGGGAGATCCATGAAAGGTACACCTTGCCCTCTTACATGTAACCAAGGAAGTGGTAGCCCTGACCATGCCTGGCAGCTGCTGTGTGACCGTGAGGGTGGCTCATTTATGACAAAGCTGTGGAAAGCACACTGGAGAGTAAGGAAGAACCTGAAACACCAATGACATTGTTCAATCCCTGGGTATCAATGATCTTCGAAGTCTACTTTAATGATCTACGAATCCCTAATTTTCTTTCTTTAACTGAATTGCATATAGGTAGCTGTTACTTGGAGCTAAAGGCATTCTAATTGGGAGAGGTAAAATATGGGCTATCGGGGAAAATACTGCAAATTTCTTGACGTCACAGGACAAAATTCACAGCTGTAAACTTAACAGAAAATGTAAATTTTTGTATACATGTTGCTAATAAGTTATGTAAATAAAGGAGTGACCAGACCTAGCGTTTCATGTTCAAAGCATTTAGCAGTTTCTATTGGCTACAGACTCAATATGAACTAGCAAAGAGATGTCACTGTAATAAATCTAAGGTCAGATTAATAGAAATATAACACAATTAAAAAAAATTCTGGGCCTCCAGAATTCCTTAAAAAGCAAAACTGAGTATCACTTGGGTGGCTCAGTTGGTTAAGCATCCAACTTCAGCTCAGGTCATGATCTTGTGGTCTGTGGGTTCAAGCCCCATGTTGGGCTCTGTAAGGACAGCTCAGAGCCTGGAGCCTGCTTTGGATTCTGTATCTCCCTCTCTCTCTACCCTCCCCTGCTCATGCTCTGTCTCTCTCTCTCTCTCTCTCTCTCAAAAATAAACATTAAAAAATTAGAACTGAAAAATGAAAATTAAACGATTAAAAGTGATTTAAAGTAAGTCCAGTCCCTACATACATTTCTATGTTACCATTAAAGGGGGATTTATTTCATAAAACAAACAACATTTAAAGTCCTGTTTCCTTCATTTCTTTCTCTTATAGTTTTCAACTGCTTAGAAATCACTCTTCCTTCCATCCCTTACCCTCACTCTCTTTTCCCTCTTGTACCTTATAGTCCTCACTGCTTCTGCTCCTTCTCTCTCTCTGCCTCCTGTGTTATTATTTCCTGTTGATGAGTAAATCTTATCTTTCCAATGCAAATACCTCAGCATTGCAGCTGTTTGTTTTTTTTTCTCCTCCATCTCCTATTAACTAGTTTTATTTCTACAAGAAATTCTTTACTGGTAAGCTTCAGGAACATTTGGAGCAAAGTTTTCCATAGGGTGGGAGAGCAAGCGTCACTACTCAGCTACAGTTAGCTTTCGGAAGCATTTCAAAAATATTTCTTGGCACGCTCCCTTGGACAGGAAACCTGAGAAAAGCATTAGTAACACAAGGCAAAACATTCAATAAAGCAATGATAAGGTTTTTCAAATTTGAATCTTCAGAATAAGTTCCTTCCACTCCCGTCTTAAAGTATGGCAGAGGATGTAAGGGGACTGGTCAGTTTGGAAAGAACTAAGATTTTGCAATCAAACTTTTTTTTTTTAATTAAAAAAAAATTTTTTTTTCAATGTTTATTTATTTTTGGGACAGAGAGAGACAGAGCATGAATGGGGAGGGGCAGAGAGAGAGGGAGACACAGAATCGGAAACAGGCTCCAGGCTCTGAGCCATCAACCCAGAGCCTGACAGGGGGCTCGAACTCACGGACCGCGAGATCGTGACCTGGCTGAAGTCGGACGCTTAACCGACTGCGCCACCCAGGCGCCCCATTGCAATCAAACTTTTTAACTGAACTTAAAAATATTTTGTTTCCTGTAAGTTGTATCACCAGCATACACACAAAATTATGCTGTAAAATTTGCCTTATCACCCTCAGTTATGTCACTTATACCTCTGACCATTCTCCACATGAAACAGAAAAAAACCCCTAATTCTTCCTGCCTTGACAAATCTTTTCCCAGGAAAGAATCTCAAACTTATCCATGCGCCAAAGCATAAGTGGTTAATAATAACTTAAGATATATCTTCTCTGGAGTTTCAGAGTCTTTAAAAAATTTTTTTAAACGTTTATTTTTGAGAGAGAGTGCAAGCAGGGGAGGGGCAGAGAGAGAGAGAGAGAGGGAAACAGAATCTGAAGCAGGCTCCAGGCTCCAGCTGTCAGCACAGAGCCCGATGCAGGGCTCAAACCCACAAACCATTAGATCACAATCTGAGCTCAAGTTGGGTACTTAACTGACTGAACCACCCAGGAGCCCCTGGAGTTTTAATGTTTGAACTCATAAAATCTAATCTTTATAGATAAGTAGTGAGACTCCCTAAGAAAAAGTGAGGTTTTTAATATTACACAGTTATTTACTAGTCCAGCCAGAAAAGGAACACATGTCCCTCACTCACTGTGCATAGTGTCCTTCCAACTACCTAGCTTTTGAGGTGTTGTGTCGACACAGGAATTACAAAGTAAAACTGGGAGTGCCCGGCTGACTCAGTCAGTGGCACATGTAACTCTTGATCTCCAGGTCGTGAGTTTGAACCCTACCACAGGCACAGAGATTACCTAATTAAAAAGAAACAAAATTGAGGGAATCAACTTTCAGCAATGTAAGTTAGGTCTTTAACAAGCCAGCAAGGGCTACATTTTAGAAGGGAGGAATTTGGACATTGAATTAATATCCATGTTCTTGTTCTTGACATCACAATACGACAGGTAATTATTCTTTCTGTAAGATATTTCTACAAAGTAGACCCTCAAATAGGTTTTTCTACCAATTTGCTGTGTTGCTTTGGTTTGTACATGATAGACTGGTTTGGAGCAGTAAGCGAGCTCCCCGTAGTGAGACTAAAGCATCTGCAGTTAAATGGTGGAAAAAAGGACGGGATTGGCAACACTCCTGATCCATTCTACAAAAAGTCAAATTATGACACTCAGGGGATTGAAATTGAGTGGTTTGTTTGTTTCTTCTTGCTCCAGATAAAGAGGTAAATCCAGATGTAAGAAAAACATCAGCAGGAACAGGCTTGTTTCCAGGACACCCTGTTCAGGTTGATTTAGAAGCTGAGGCTAAAGGAATCTTGGGGAGCCTGTAAAGGGCCATTTAGTTTGTAGCGTTCACTAGAGTCTGTAAATTGGCCAGAGTTGTCCAATTTACAGGTCATCAAGAATTCTCTTCTGTTTTGTTTGTAGCATTTTTTTCTTTTTCTTTTCCCTCTCTCCCTTCCTTCTTCCTTGTTTTTAAGCTTTAAGAGAATTTTTGTAACTACTGAAATTATGTGAAATTATGTGATGCTCTTTCTATAAAGGATATAGATATGCATCTTTTTAAAAATTGAAACACATACATACACACATACACACATGCATGGACTAGGGAAATACAGTTAAGAATTTAACTAAAGAGAAGTTTAAAATACTTCCTATTATCCTTGCCTCTCATTGTAATTGTTACAAATTTTACTAAGATTTGAGCTTTTATTTCCACAGTATATACTTTACCTATGAAATTGAAATATTGCCAAAGCTAGGAATTCTCAGATTTAATTTTATGATTTGGAACTGAAATCTGTACAGTCCTGAGACGACTCTCTTGAGATCCTAGCTTTCTTTATCCGCTTCATGGGACAGTCAGAAAGAGGAATAAAGGAGAGCTAAGGTGATATGCAGTTCCATTTATATAATGATTATAAATAAAAATTTATGAAGGCATGTCACTTGGCATTTGAAGATGATCTACTTATATACAAAATGATTTCCTCCCTCATGGATTGGCAGCTTAAAAGAATTGAGCATACACACACACACACACACACACACACACACACACACACCTTACATACCAAGAGGGAATAAGAGCATCATTTTTCCATTCACCACCCCTCCATCCACCTGGTTCTGCTCTGTAGACACTAGTTCCATAAGATTCATATGATCCAACAGACTTGGGAAAAAGAATATATATATATACATATATATATATATATATATATACACACACACACACATATACACACATACGCATATACATACATGCACACAAACATATTCCCCTAAGCCTGTTTCATTAAATTTGGATAATTTTAAAATATATTAATATATCAAGGTCTATTTTTGTTTAACTTAGTATTTTCTATACCTATTTATCCACTTAATTTTTTTCTGTAGTACCTATTAACCAATCACACTCACTAAATTCCACAGGATGCTAGATTCATAAAACTTCATTTTGGAAATTTTGACATAGAATAAAGAATAATCATGAGTGTTGAATGGTGGGTTATGGGTTAATATTTTTTGTTGTACTTTACAAATAATTCACATTGAATTCAAACCATTTTTACAATTTGAGAAAGTGATTATTTAATGAACTAACTGGAATCAAGGTCTCTTGTGACGTCAATTTGAGATCCATGCAGAGGTAATGTAGCACCCAGAAAATTATGTTATTTGCATGGTGGACCCCATCAAACCTTCTTCAACTATTAATGCTATGGGATGGACTTTTAGACTTCTTCATTTACCTGGCTCTGAGATTGGGGAAAAAAAAAAGTTTTGACAACAGGCAAAGGATGGCACAGTGTCATCACTGACCAGTACTCTCTTATTCAAGCCATCACTTCCCCGTTCAGAACACTTAGCTCCATAGATAACGATTTATAAGAATCTAGGGCCTCCTGTAGTCTTCCCAGAGTCCAGCTATCAAATCCCACGCTCCCTAGTGCAGTCCAGTCCAGGCTTACTGGGCACATCTCCCACGTATTTCCTGTATTCTGGCACCTAAAGTTCACCCACTTTCCCTCATCTCCTTTTATATTCTATCCTTTCCCTTGTTCTCTTTCCCACCTATAGAACTCCTGTTTATCTTACAAGATCAGATTCAAGTCATACGTTTATCATAGAATCTCCTTGATCTGTCTAGTATTAGTAAGAAAAATCAACTATAATGACTTTATTACACGCACACACACACACTTGCACATGCACACTGGATGGACAGGCTTTTCTCCTATCAAATAAGCTGGCTTACTTCTGATCCCTAATGAGGGGGAAGACACACTCCAGATAACTGTCTTCAGTGTGTGTTTGCTCTGTGACATTTGCCTTGTATGTATGTGGTATACACCATTATCTCTCGTGTTTTTGTGGAATATAGTTTTCGCTGGTGGAGCTTTGACAGCTTGTCTCTACATCCAACCAATGGAGAGACCTCAGTGAAAACACCATTTATAGTCCAAAGAATAAAGGACGATAAACTTGTGAATAGGGAATTCTGCATTCCATAGAGGCCACAACACTCAATCCTCAAAATCACTTGTGGAGTGCATCAACCTGCAAGCACTGCTCGTAATTAAGAGTTGACTTCTACTTAGTAGGCTGCCACCCCAAGCCCACATGGACCTGGGACCAGGGTGTTGTCCAAAGACAGCCAGGGTAACTGGTTGGAATAGAAAAGTCTCCACATTGTCCTTGACACGTGTATCACATTCTCATTGTTTAACTTAATCTTTCCCCCTCCCCCCATTAGACATAGAAGTTTGAGTTACTTGCATGGCAGAGTGTCAATCTTCATGGTACACCAGAGATAAGATTGTTGACATTTATTCTTTAGTGATCATGTTTAGATGGGGAGCTCTCTGAGTCCCAATTTAAAAAATGGAGGGCAAGAGAAAAATACTCTGTTTCTTGGAAGTCTGTATGTTTTTGGAATATACATCGGCCACGAAAGTATGAGAACTGAGTGTCTCAGCAGCTTCTGAAAAGTGCCTTTAATCTCCCATTTAGAGAAAACAGACTGGAGAGGAATGTCCAGACTTGCCCAGTCTCTTGAACAAATATCCCATGTATATTGGAAACGTAAGCTGGACATCAGAGTGGGAACCTGGTGTATACTGGCAACAACACTGGAAACAGCCTCAAATTTCCACCAAGACAGAACAGAGAGAGGAACCTCCATGGTCTTTAAAATGGTTTATGGACAAGGAATCAGGCCCAGTAAAACCTTCTAATTCCTTTGCTCAATTATTTCTATTACAACTTTAGTTACCCAGAATATGTTATCCCTTTGTCTTTTGGGGCATATTCTGCAATCCCCAAACTTGGGTCGACCCAACTTCCATGTACTTTCTCTTATCCTTAAATATTATGTCCACTGAGTGGGTCACCGTGGCCCATTCTGCTCCTTGTTATTGTAAGTGGTGCTATTGTCCCTCCAATGCCATGTACCTCAGCAGCCTGCCTACCACTCACCTTCATTCAGGGAAACCTAGGAGTAAAAAAGACTGGTCTGTGTCCTAGTATTAACCTAAACCTTTCCATAAGGGACCTCCCATAGCTTCTGGTACCCACCGTTGAGAACAGGACATGAGAATTAGTGACACGAGGGTCTCACGCTTTGACGCACTCACCACTCCTTAGCTGCTGTTGAAATGTTCAAGCCTTCAGGTGAGTATAAAAGGGCATCATTTTAAAAAAGACCTACTACCACCCGAGTAAATCACAATATTTAGAGCTTCCTGCTGCAGAATGATGGCAGGGGCTGAGGCAGGTGCAAAGGAGAGCAATTATCTTCACTTACAGCCTTCCTGACAGTCAGGGAAGTTGTTGATTCTTTTGTATGACAAGTTCTGAAGAGGAGGGCTACACCATTTGCTCCTTGCAAAAGGACGGTGCTGAGTCTTGAAAGGAGGCCTTGGCAGAACCATGGCTGCTATCTTGTGCATTAATCAAACATAGCAGTTTCTTTGTTGGACCTAGCTCTCTGCTGTTCTCACAGGAAACTCCAAGAGCAGGCTGCTGCAAAGCTACAGCAATCCTGCCAACTTGACAAAAACAGTCGATACACTTCAGTTACAAGGCAGCAGGGGCCATCTTCCTCCCAAGCTGGAGGTTGGGGAGCTGTTGAGTCCTTCTTGTTTTTAGCACCTGTGCCCAGAGAGGACCCTTGGTTCAGAATCTTTGAGTAGTTAGTTGTTTTTGTTGTTTCTCTTCCTGTTTATTCGAAGACAGGTGGACTTCAGTTTGTAATTAGGCTGGAAAAAAAGGACAAAATTTCAGGCTATGCAGCTGGTTGCAGAATCTTCTCAAGCCCATCATCAACTAGCTCTCTTCTTTCTCACCATTCCTTCCCCATACCCCTCCCACCCCGCCCCATATCAGGGCTAAGGTGAATATACAAAACACCTGATCCTAAGAGATTTCTGAATGGTGTCATCAAATCCCAAAGATCAAGAGATGCTCTCGACATTGCAAAGCCAACCTCAGAACCCCAGATGTTCCCCAAATAGGCACATGACCCATAACCTACTATCATGATTGGGGATTCTGAAAAGCAAAGACTATTTCCTTCAGGATTTATTTTTGAAGAGTTGAGGTTTCGTTCATACCCTCCCCCCAATTCTCTAAACCCGTAATGATTTAAGTGAAGCCCCTGACCAGTCTGCAGAAAAGCATCTGGTAGTTTCCTTCCCATAAATCTTCAACTCCTCACAGGGTGGCTGGAGAATTAAGTAGCCCATCAGCAGAGGTAAAATTTATGAACCTCCTAGAGCTCACCCCAAGTACCAAAGAGAAGGGAAGTAATTCACTGAATAGCAAACCTGTTCTCAAATTCGCCCTGGGGCTGGGAATTGTTCTGGGTGAAGGGACACAGGTCCCCTTTGGGACCTGAGCTGAGAAGATGGAGCTATTACCTGGGTAGCCTGAGTATAAATTTGCAGCACAGAAATGAGTGTCTCGTTGCTCAGGCAGAAAAGTGCTGCACGTTATACTGTTTATCCTAATGACCTTCACACTGAAGGGCCGTTAGTCTGCACACGCAATGCTCTCCTGATGCAAAATGTGGCAAAATCCTGGTGTGGAGCAAGAACCGGAACTCGTTCTTCCTTGAAAAATAACTGAATTCGCAACATTCTTTCAAATAAATTCACAGAAGAAACTAAGTTTTAAATAGGCATATGTTTGCCTAGAAGCAAAATAAAGCATCCGAGTTCTCCCTCACTCTGTGCCTAATTCAAATTTTGTTTGGCAATCTGCAGATCCCATGGAGGCAACCCCCAAAGATAGCGATGGGCTAGAAAAGAAGCTCTGAGAGCAATGATCCAGCTTCTCGGCTGGCAGATATTTTCTGACTCTGGACTGCCCTCCCCCCATTCAGCTCCTTCTGCTCACCGAAACCGTTCAAAATGGGCTTCAGTTCTTGCTCTTTGGTCCAGGGAGGTGACAGCCACACCGTTGCCCCTGGGTAGCTGCTACCTCTTGAATTTACTTGGCAACCTGCCATCACAAGGTTCTGGGATGGATTTCAGACCACCAGCCACCACTTCACTCAGTGCGCAGTGGGCAGAGTTGGAGCATGTGCCTCTTTAGAATCAGGCTTGTCGAATGATCCCCGTGTGTCTTTGGTTCTTGGAAGAGAGCGTATTGGTTTTAAGACTGTCTGCTTTTCCCCTTTGGTTCCTTGCTCTGGAATATCTCCTCATGGAGCTGCCTGCAATAGAAATTCCTAGAAATATTTCTGCCTCATGTATCATATGTGGTAGAATTTGGGGAGTTAATGACCCCTCTTTTTTCAGGCATCTCCCATTATTGCATGTGTGCATGCGCGCGCGCGCACACACACACACACACGCACACACTCCCTCAGGAGCAGTTACGATGTTTCCTTTCACAGATAGTCACACTCATTGAGCTTTTGCTTAGAGATACTAATGCAGATACTAGTATGAAGCTCCAGGGAGGAGAGACTTTTTAAAAAGATTCCATCTTAAAACTAGTCTGGAAGGTAACGTACACATATTAAAAATATTAAAAGATTATTTCCAAAAGACTTATTACCACTCCAGATCTCAATTTTGTAGAATTCTGTGTATAAAATGTGTATGTGTGTATAAAATTTTAAAAGAATATTTTACAGTGGTAATATGTATTCAGTACTGTAGAAACTAAGACACTCAAAAACGATGAGAAATTCTCCACTCTAGAAACAACCCCTAGACACGTATGTATCAATGCAACACAAATGAGACCAAATTGTTGAGTGTTTTATTTGTGTAATTTCGTTTTCCTTTTCCCCAATTAAAATACATCACAACAGTATTCCCTACCACATGCAATAGTCTTCTATAGTATTTTTAATTGTTAGAGTCTTTTATAATATAAATATATCATAAACCATGGAACTCTCACACCTACTGTTGGATATTTAGTAGCTTCTGAACCTTTGCCATCATAATCTATAGGATGTTATAGGGAGATATCTATCTATCTGTAATCTACAAATATAAATATAACCGTGTACTCAGGACTAATTTCTGGAAGCAAAATTTTCTAAGTAACAGAACTTCCACATTTTTTTACAGCTTTTCTTACATTTACTGATGATTAACTTACAACCGTAGCTGCAGCATATGAGAATACTCATTTCTCAGCATTCTTGGAAACAGAATATTATAGTATATCCTAATCTTTTTCAAATGCATAAGTGAAAAATTTAAGTGTTTTTGTGTGTCAATGTATATATGTATTTTTTTTTTGCTACAGGTGAGAGTGTATATTCATATCCTTGAAGTACATATTTCTCTATGAATTTCCTTTTTTGTTTGTAGTTTATTTCTGGTTATATCTTTTAAAATTATATGTAATAGCTTAATACATATATTAATATGTTTTCCTTTTGCGTATGTTACAAATAATTTTTCCAGGTTACCTTTTGTCATTCAACGTTTTCGTGTATACTTGACAACAGATCCTTTTTAATTAGAAAATTATATAGTGAAATCTATTGACCTTGCCTTTTGTGGCTTTACGTTCATTGTTCTTCTTAGAAAACTCTGTAAAACCACACATTCTACAATCACTTCCCTACATTTTCAGATTTTTAATTTAATTTTGAATTTAAATGTAACCATTTAAAATTTTAACTTAAATATTTCAGACGTCTAAGACATTCTTGGGTGTGAGATGAGCCTGGATCATAATAAATAGCTATTGAGGAGTAAATAAGTGGCTGATGATGTAGTGGGGTAAAGTTAGAGAAGTAAATGAACTCAGTGCTCAGCTTTGTCATTTGTTAGTGGCCATACATTACAACATAATGTGGAACTAGTCTGCTTTTCATTATTCCACCAGAGCCAACATTTTTGCATTATTTTATCATTATGCATCTTATTATGAACAGTTTTTTGGTCAGTAGGGTGGTACTCAGCCCCTAGTCATTGTTCTCCTCTCCACATTAAGAAATACTCTTCATCTTCCACTTGATTTATATGTAATTATGTGGAGAAAGTATTACTTCTCAAAACATCTCTTAGGAAAGCCTAGGTATAGATTACAGAAATGCCTTCCACCATAAATATAAAACCGGACAAAGTATATGATGCAACGGCTCCATGCACTGGATGACAGGCAGTGTGGAATTGAGATCCTTGAGAGAAGGAACACATCGATTCTGAGTCCTGTATTGATCCAGGCTTTCTTCACTGGGATTCCTTTCCTCTATGGGACAGGAATGGCAGAGCCAAAGAAGTGTTAAAGGTTCAACGAACTGACAAGGTAGAGTTTGAAACTCTGAGCTTCAAGTGGAATGGTTAGAACTTGTAGGGCAGGGTGCTGGAAAGAAGAAAGTTACAACAGTCCGAGAGGGGTAACCAAGGACTCTCCATGTAGGAGGAGCATGGGTCCTGGTCCAGTTGCTCACTGTTTATAAGGAGGAAGGCATTCTGTGAGGCCTGTAGAAAATCAGCTGTCGCAGGGCTGAGAGGTAAAATGACACACCAAAAAATGGTACAAGGCTTAGGGATATTGTTTTGGCCAGGCGAGAGTGACGAGAACTTGCCAAGAATTTCACAGCCTGAAATAGAACTTGCTAGATATTTCAGATATCTAGCGGGGACACCAGAATGGCCAGGCCCAGGGAAGAAGAAACATATCCTAAAGTGAGGGCCATGATCCAAAACTAGATCCTCCCCAACAAAGAATTAAACTGAGAAAGAACCATTAGTAATCCAACTGCCTATTACAATAAAACATAACCTTTTGATAGAGAACAGCAGAACCAGGGGCACCTGGGTGGCTCATTTGGTTAAGCGGCTGACTTTGGCTCAGGTCATGACCTCACAGTTGGTGAATTTGAACCCCGTGTGGGGCTCTGTGCTGCCAGCTCAGAGCCTGGAGCCTGCTTCGGATTCTGTGTCTCCCTCTCTCTCTGCCCCTCCCCCTGATCATGCTCTGTCTCGCTCTTTCAAAAATAAGTAAATGCTAAAAATTTTTTTAAAAACCCAGCAGAATCACAAATCCTTACAGTGTCTACAAATAATTCAAAGTTAATACACATGTAAAGAAACACAGAATTAGACATTTTCAAAGGAGATAGGAAGAAAACATAAAATTAGGCAGATGTTGATATTAACAGCCAGCACCATAAAGCAGCCATTATAAATATTTTCAAGGATATAAAGGAAAACATAGTCATAATAATAAATACAGATAGGGAATTTTAGCAGAGAAATGGGAATTATAAACAAATGGAAATTCTACATCTAAAATTAAAAGAAGTAAAATGAAAAATTCATTGCTACTTCTATCAGCAGATTGGAGACAGTATACTAAATGCAGATCAGTAGCAGTAATCCATTCTGATATTTATCAAACACCACATTCAACAACTAAAGAAGTCACATTCACATTCTTTTCAATTGCAGATAGAACCAAGATCCATACCTATGCTGGCTCATACACACACAAAAACGTCCTCAGTAAATTTCAAAAAGTGTTGAAATCTTGCAGAGCCTGTTTACAGAATAGAGTGACATCATGAATTTAGAAATCAGGACACTGTAATATTTAGAAAATTCTCCATATATTTTGAAGGTAAATAATATACTTTTGTATAGTCTATACTTCTGTATAGTCTATATTATGATATGCTTCTATATAGTCTTCTACATAGTCTGACAACTATGATGAGGGAAATTAGAAAATATTTCAAGGTGAATGATAATGGAAATATCTATAAAAATGTATAGAATGTAGCAATTTAAAGGAAAGTTATTTTTTTCTTGTAGAAAAATCATAGCTTGAATATTATATTAGAAAAGAAATAAGGTTTAAAACTATCTCATAGGGATGCGTGGGTGGTTCAGTCAGTTAAGCATCCAACTCTTGATTTTGGCTCAAGTTATGATCTTGTGGTCATGAGATTGAGCTCCACACTGGGCTTTCTGCTGGGCATAGAGCTTGCTTGAGATTCTCCCTCCCCCTCTCCCACTGTGCCTCCCCAACCTCCCTCCCTGGCCCTCTCTCCCCACCAAAAAAATCTCATAATAAGTAATGTTGATTTAATTCCAAATTTCTGCACTCCTTTCCAGTAAACTAAATAAGTAAACAAAAATAACAAGCAACTCACAAATCTACACCTTCAGCATAAGTAAAAGATAAGTACTCCAACTTCAAATTGCATATAAGTAAGAAAATAAATACATACACAAACACACACACACATACACACACTGTTTCCAGCACAGCTCCCATTGCAAGCTTTGTTGAGAATTATGGGCACAGAAAAAAGGTGTGGAAGAGAAAAAAGATATCTGTGCAAGGGTACTGGTTGATCAGATCATTGACTATAAGGGAGAGAAATACAAGTTCACAGGATTGAGAAGTGGCAGTATTGGAAAAGCAATGTTACTGGAGAAGAAGAGTAAAAACTAAGTCTCTCTTTGGAGAATAGGATATAAAGAGGAAAATAAGCAAGAGGGGAAAATTTAAGATTTTATGAGACCACCGGAAACCTAAATAGTTGAAGAATATATCATCTCCCCTCACTTCCCAAAAAAGCCATCCATGAATCAAACTGTATTTTGCTCCAAGACAGAAGAGGACACTAAAGCACTAATCCTGTTTATAATAGCCACTAAAACAAGACGAAATAATACAATGTATCAATCAAATATTCAGCTGATAAAATCCTGCCTCCAAATAATCAGGAAGCAAAGAACACTATTACACTTCAAACTAAATTGCATATCCTTGAAAATTTTAGTATATGAAAATTATAACTTGAATCAAATATTTTAAAATTAAAGATAGAAATGAAACAAAAAAATAAAAGAATTTGTTAATATCAGGAAAGGAGTAGAATAAAAATAGAAAGTCAGGTTAGAAATAAAGATTAAATTACATGATGACAAAAGAATATATACATTTTATCTTTAAATTTAAAAATTTTGAAATATTAGCCTTACAAATTGCAAATTTCCCCTGTTAATATCTTTCACAACCATAGTAAAATGATCAAAATCAGGAAATAAACACTGACACAGTATTATTAACACAACTGGAGACCTCATTTGAATTTTTCTATCTGTGCCACTTCTAGCTGGTCCAAGATGCATTCCAGTTTCCTACACTGCATTTAGTTGTCCTACTTCCTTGCTCCTTTTAATCTGCGGGAATTCCTCAGGCTTATTCTGCCATTTGTTGATTTCAACAATTAAACAGAAAACACCTGGCAGAATATCCTGTAATTCACGTTTGCATAATGCTTTATCATGAGTTAATGCAGTTATGCAAACATACTACCAACGTCATATTGTATGCTTCTTAGTGCATTGTATCAGGAGGCACATGATGTTCATGTAAGCTGTTAATGGTGAAGTTAATTTTGATTATTGGTTTAAGGTGTTTTCCTCCGGGTTTTTCCACTGTAAACTTGCCATTTTTGCCCTTTCTAATTCACAATTATCTTCTGAGAAGATAATCTGAGGCTGTGTAAATAGTGTTTCTTTTAGTTTTGCAAACTAACTTTAACATTCATTGCATTTTCTCAAATGATGTTTATCTTGATATTAGCCAAATAATTTTTTTTTTTTTATTTTATAGTATCTTTTACATTTATTAGTGAGACTTCTGTGAGGAGGAGCTTTATGTAATCTCCCACTTGGTTATTTATTCAACTATTTACTTACATTTGAATGAACACATGGATTCTTACTATATGGATTATAATCCATTTTTATCGTAATTTACTATATCACTCAAATTATTCCAGAGTTGACCCTTGGGAGCTTCTTCAAGTTGCCTTCTGTGTCCTTTGGAATATCTCTGTTACTTTTTGATAGTTTTCTTATTTCTGGATACCACAAGGTGCTGCTCTGAGTGCTACTTATTCTGGCTTTACCTAAGCCCAGGAATCAGCAGTTTTCCCAAGGGCCCTTGGTTCCCTTTCATAAAGAATGATTTGGAAATTAATATTAGTATTGGAATGTTATTGCTCATTGGTCCTGTCAGCAGACCGATGCAGGAAATCTATGCCTGTAAACACATGCACTCCTTCATCCATTTCTATATACATTCATCTGAATTCACATTAGAAATTGCTGATACAGTTCCAGGTCTGTTAATGATGTTAGAGACATCCTTTTTCAGGTTCTAATTGTTTTCAGTTCCACCAATGATTGGATATATAAACGGACCTACTTTTTTTCAGATTTTCACTTTGGGAAGATAACCCTGAGTCTTTAATTTTGTTCACTCTCCCCTTATTTATAGGCTCATCAGAAATAGCAGCCCCTTCAGTCAGTTCAGATCTTTCCAAGAAGAAATAGAATCTTGAAGTACACACTACGTTAAGGTTAATAAAATAGTGACAAATGGGATAATATAAAGTTCAGCACTTTTCATGATTAAGCCATCATCCTATTTGGCACACCAAGATGTGGGTTTTTTTTTTTTTAATTTTTTTTTTTAATTTTTTTTCAACGTTTATTTATTTTGGGGACAGAGAGAGACAGAACATGAACGGGGGAGGGGCAGAGAGAGAGGGAGACACAGAATTGGAAACAGGCTCCAGGCTCTGAGCCATCAGCCCAGAGCCTGATGCGGGGCTCAAACTCACGGACCGTGAGATGGTGACCTGGCTGAAGTCGGTCGCTTAACCGACTGCGCCACCCAGGCGCCCCAAGATGTGGGGTTTTTATGCCTTAGTATTCTCTACTTCTCTCAAGAAAACAGAGAGTATGTGCATGGAAATCTTTGCTCCAAAGGAGGCACAACTAGACTACATACTTGGTTCTTTTTCTTTGTTGTCACTTTCTTCCATGGTCACTGTCTTCATTTCCTCACCTCACATTCTCTCCTCATACAACTGCAATCAGTCCTCTGCCCACAGGCCTTAGCAAAATTGACTGGTGGCCCCCAACTTGCTATCATGAGAATGTTTCAGTCCTCATTCTTTTTTAAAAAAAAATTTAATGTTTGTTTATTTTTGAGAGACAGAGAGTGAGCAGGGAAAGGGCAGAGAGAGAGGGAGACAGAGAATCCAAAGCAGGCTCCAGGCTCTGAGCTGTCAGCACAGAGCCCGACGCGGGGCTCGAACTCAGGAACCGCGAGATCATGACCTGAGCCAAAGTTGGACACTGAACCGACTGAGTCCCCCAGGCGGCCCTCATTCTTTTTGACTTGCCTGCAGCATTTGCTGTTCTTTATCTTGCTTTCCTTCAGGGCTGTTGAATCGTAGATTTTGTGCAGAGCCGGTGGTGCTACCTTCTGCAACCTCATCCTCCTTACTGAGATCCTCTTCCTCCCATGCCTCAACCCCGTAATATTAAAACTACTCTCTCTTTGGGATTTTTCTCTGTTTTCAAATTGAAACCAGTTGTCCTGCTACACACTTGAGAAGCATTCTGAATGGCTGAGGCTCCCTTAACTTTTCACATCTACCTTGTTTTTAAATCTTGCTCGTTCATTGTATAGTTGCACATTTCCCCTCCCTTCTGCATCTGCATGGCTACTACCCTAGAACGTAGGCCTTCACCATCTCGAAACTGGACCAGAGGTAATGATATCATTGTCTTTCATTCTTCTCTAAACTTTATCCTTCACCATGCCATCAATGAAATTATATACCATGTACATCTAGTCACCTCCTTCTTGTTCTCAAAACTTTCCTTGACATCTCTTTCCCTATCAATTTATACTGAAGCTTTTCTACAAGCTTCATGATATCTTTAAGACATAGCTATTTCCTGCCTATTAATTTTAGTTTTCGGCTTTAGATTTTAGTCCTCTCTCTGCTTTTATCTTCACTGTGTCAGTTTTCTCTCTATGCTGATGTTTTTTCTTGCGTAACTCAATCAATCATTTTCACCATGGGGTATTTTCCTCTCAGACAGGTTTGTGCCAGTCACTTACCTGTGATGGACCTACATTTGCAAACATCTACATGTATTTTCCTAATCTGCACATGGTGATCTTTTTTCTCAAAGGGACACAAATAAACACACAGTTGGGAAGGTTTTTCTGCAATAAAAGAGAATGACCATTTCAGTGAACCAGAAAACTATGTAGGCAAATGGTTCATGGTTATTTGGGATGGGTGCCAAAAAGAGATTAAGGTGAGATCTTAAAATATAAAGGGAAATTCAGACTGATTTTGAAACAGTTGATAAAATTTCTCCAATTTGTCTTTGTCACATAGAATTCACTATAAATTCCAAATAACACTAAGTGAAGCCGTAAGAGAATATTGAGAGTCCGTGATCTCAATTAGCACTCACTCTTTCTCTTAGGCTTTGCAGCAAAATTTCTTGACCAACATTGCTTTCATGTCCTGGTGGGATTTGTGGGTTGGCACAACCCTAGCTATTATCAGTTAATTATACCTCCTCATTTCACGAGCATAGCATCAAGCACCCTTAAACCAGTGGTCGTTTATAGGTCCTTAGGCTGTCTCTGCTTGTTTAACAGGGTTGGGGGAGAAAGGGTGCTATGCCGTAAGCTCAGTCACCATGGCCTTAAAAGTATGTATGAAAGCATTTTACAACAGCGTCTGTGCCATGCTTCTCCGTGACTCCATCTGCCTGTTATTCAGAAAGCTCCAGAGAGGATCCCTGAGAGACAGTATTACATGTGGGGGGTTCAGCACTGGCTGAAAGGAGGCAACCCACACTAGACTCAGAATATCACAGTCGTGCAGCCTCTGGGAGGAGGAGAGGAAGTACTGAGAACTCCAGTTGGGACAGAAGCTGAAACCTGGGGATTTAAGACTCCCTCAAACTCTTTGGCACGCACGTCATTGGGTCTGATCCAAGGAAACAGCTGTGCTGTTAAAAGAATAAGTGTGTGCTGCTGTGGTACTCTTAATTGAAGAAGGCATAATATTAGGGCAGATGAAGTCCCACCATAATTAGAAGACAGACTATTTTATGGCCAACAGCCATGGCCAGGAATGGGAAGTGGAAAACTCAGCTACTTGGCATTTCCCTCACCATAGTTCATAATGGGTTAATTAAAATTGTATAATGCTAACAAAAATGCCCAGAGTAAACATAAAGCCACATGGCATTGCACTGAACAGCGTTCAGAGCACTGTTGCTCAGGGCTTGCTACACTCAAAACTGAATGTGCTGGAATGAAGGCTGAAGAGAGCTCTCTCTGCTCTGGCCTGGCCCTTTACTCAGCCTCCACCTTGAAGGGGTGCAACTTTACGACCTGATCACTTTGGGGTCCTACAGAAAGAGGATCCAGAGCAGATTCTTTCTTCTCAGTGCTCACTTCACAGGTGTTTTTTTTTTTGTTTGTTTGTTTGTTTGGTTTTATTTGGTTTGGCTTGCTTTGCTTTGCTTTTCTCTCCCTCACTTCCTGCTACCTCTTTTCTAGGTCTGCCTTCTGAAATAGCTGTTCTTCATGTTGCTTACCCACAAAAGCAAGTTGATGGTTTGCAGATGGTTTTGCACTATATATAGAAAGCACAGCCATTGTTTGCAAACATCCCTTTTAGTCTTAGGCATAGCAACAGTCCTGTGATATAAAAGCATGGACTGGGATTTAGATAGTCCTGGATTCATATTCAAATGCTGCCACTTACCAGCTTATATCATTGATGACTTATCTTCTGTTAAAATGAGGCTAAGGGCACCCACTGTGCGGGTTGTTCTGAGTAATAAAGGAAACAACAGGGATCTAAAATATTCAACAAAAGCACTTAATGCCTGACCCTGAAGTTAACACAAGCTCAGTAAATGTCAGTTTCGCTTCCTTCTCAGTTTTTGGTGTAAGGTGGTCAAAAGTGATAAGATAGTGTGTCCATAACTTAAAACATAATGTAAATCCTCTTTTGGCATACCCTCAACTGCACCTTTTACCATCACTGAACTCAGAGCTCAACAGATGGATTTTAGTAATTTCTCCCTGTGACTACTGGACTATGAATGAAGAGGGAGAATGGAAAGGGTAAGGTACACATGATATCTGAAAAGCCAAGAGTGTAAATTGATCATCATACTTGATTATTAATTTCTCAGTGAATGATGGATTAATCATACTGTTGGAGAAGTGGATAAAGTACACCAAAGATGGCTGATTGGGCTAAAACAAACTCTGGTCTCTAGCTTAGAGACCCCCTCCTCCGGTTTCTTCTTCCTTTGTTTGCTTTGTGCGCGAAAACCCCCACAGATATGGAGGCTGTCAGCTATAAATTACCCTCCCCACTTGCATTCCAGGCTTAGACCTTTGGAGAAACCGTCTCCTTGGAGCCTGCCGGTGTAAAATAAATCTCCAATCCACCAAGATCTCCGAGTGGCGCTCAGTTTTTCTGTCAGCATTCCAGCCTGGGTCCGTAACAATACCAGACTGACTTCTACCCTGCAAAGATTTGATTTGCTGCCCCCCAAAGTCATGGATGTATGCTTCACTAACAGCACTCAAGCAGACGGCAAACGGGCTCTTGGAGGGTGTGGTAGGAGAGATGTATCTGTAGTTGGAACATGATCCAAATGAGGACCGATAAAGTTTCTCGTGATGTGGAAATGTGCTTCTGCAACTTGGGTCAAACAACAAATAGACGCATATTTTGAGGAACTGAAGAATTAGAAGATACTTTATTTGGGGTGTTCTGTTTATGAAGCAGCAAGTGGAAGATTCAAATTGCACAAATTGCAATAGCACAAATTGACTCTAAAAGCATATATATATTTCATTCATTCATTTATTTTTTGAGATAGAGGGAGAGAGAGACTCCCAAGCAGGCTCCACACTCAGGGCTGAGCCTGGTGTGGGGCTCGATCCCATGACCCTGGGATCATGACTTGCTGGACACTCAACCAACTGAGCCAACCGGGCACCCAACAGATTGACTTTGAATGACTATTACCAGCCATCTGAGTTATGTATAGTGGAGAGAGGTCAAGTCACCAAGGGCTCCAATTACCAAGTTTCCATCAAGTAGGAAAGGATCCTTCACTGAATTTCAGTTGCCTTAGGAAGACTAGCATTAGCAATAAGAACATGACAACACCTTCAGAGGTGGGTTGTCATTTATGTTCTTGGTGGAGCTGGCTCTGCCCCTTTACATAAGCAGAATAGGTATCATCTCATGTGAAAATTTGACAAAATGTGAAAGGCCAAAACTTAGAACCAGAAGTTTGTATTTTGTGACCCTTCCATTTGGATTAGTGTGATTTGTCTCAAGAAGGCCTTAGTTAAATTCAAACATGATCATTGTTAAGGAGAGAAATTAAAATCTAGACATCCATGGGCACCCAGGGGTTCAGTTGGTTAAACATCCAACTTGGCTCAGGTCATGATCTCAAGGTTCATGGCTTCGGGCTCCACATTGGGCTCTGTACTGAAGGATCAGAGCCTGGAGCCTGCTTCAGAGTCTGTGTCTCCCTCTCTCTCTGCTCCTCCCCCGCTTGCTCTCTGTCTCTCAAAACTGAATAAACATTAAACAAAGATTTTAAAAGTATCTAGACATCCATTTTTAAATACAGACACTTTTGAGATGAGAGAACATTTATATTGATGCCAAACAGATTGTATTAGAATTCAGTCCATTAAAGCAGGCTAGAAGAATAGAAATTCAAACATGTAGATATTTAGGAGCATTTCCTTGGAGAAAGGAGTAGTCTAATTATCACTGATATTGCTTTGGAGGATTTCTATTATATTGGCTTCCTATTATTACAGGTAAACACTATTTGAGGTCGGAGTAGATAAACAAAACAAAAATAGAAGATGGATGATTTTTACCAACTCCTATATGAAAAGAAGCTAGAAAGACCAAGATGACTCCGATCTATGTATCCAGTATCAGTGCATCAGTAATAGTTCACACAAGTGATTTGATAAGGTCCTAGGAAACTCTTTTCTATATCTTCTGGATACATGTCTGTATTCAGTCATAAAATCTGGGATAAAAATTGGATTTCACATGGATGAGTGTAAGCAGTATATCAACGTTCAGTTCTTCTAGTTTTATGTGTGCTAGTTTTAAAAACCAAAGTGTCATAAATCAATAAATAATATGAATTCCAATGAGAAAATGGGAGTGAGATATATACAGAGAGACTGAATGACTTCAGAATCCAAGAACTTCCAGGAGTCAGTGTTCAAAGTATTATTTTCTAAATCAAGGTGGGGTTTCAAAAAACCAGAGTTACCATACGTACCATACTGAAGACTATTTCTAGGGTGGGGAAGAATGATGGGACATCTAGGTAGGAGGAGGAGCAGAAAAGGGGCAATGGGAAAGCACAGAACACACGTTTGAACTATTTCTAATTTTTTACCAAGACTCTGGAAAGTACAATGAGGATCTCCCCTTCCCTGCTCTGGGTTTTCAGACCATGGCTATTTCGAGTACAGATTTTGTTAAGAAGGTAGTTGCTGCACAGAGAGACCTGAAGATTCTGTATCCAGGGAATCATGCATGGCCCACTGCCCAGCTCCTACGGTGCACGCTTAATGTCCCATCTGAGGCTCTCAAACACAGTCCTTAATATGCAAACATGGAGGACAACTCCCTTTAAAGCTGCTTGACATATTGTGTTTATGCAGGTGGAAAGAGCAGTTAAATAAAATATGCAAACTTCATAATCCTTAAGTTTCCTCCCTCTTTCTCCTCCCAGTGTGCTCTGTGTGTCGTGCAGAGTACTTTCCATAGAAAATAACTAGGCTGTCCTCTTTGGTGTTTTTATTCCACAATACCCCTAGGCATTAGTCCACCTTCTGGAAGAATAACCTAATAAAACCTCAGGAAGTTATTTAATTGCGGCAGAGGAAAAGAGTGAGATGGGCCAAGGCTGAAATAGCAATGAGAAGAGGAGGCTGGCTCAGAGGGGCAGTGGAGGACAAATAAACTGGCTCATTTAGAAGATGGAATGGAAAGGAAATCTCTAGGCTGTACGGCAAGCTAGGATGATGGAGGAAAATGAGGAAGAAGCATGATCAACACTTGGTACAGAGGGTTACCCAACTGGCGTTGTACCTGATTCAAGACATCTGTTCTTCCTTCCTTCCTAGAGAAACCCACCATAATTTATTAAGTGTGATTTTCCTTATTCCAAGAAAAGAGGCATTAGTAATCACTCTCAGAGCTCTGCTACAGACTGTTTTTGAAAAGAAAGGCATAAACCCAACCTAATGAGACCAGAATCTCAGTAATTGCTACCATTGTGTTCTATGCAAATGTTGCCCGCTGGATTAATCTATTTGGTTTGTGGTACAGCGATATATAATGTTTATTCATGCATTTATTTATGTGACAGGATTTATGATCACCTACTGTGTGCATACGACATGATTCCTGCCTTTGAGGAACTCACAATCTGTGTGAGAGGCAGAAATGTGATTAACTATCACAAAAAGATGGAAACTGCTACACACTAAACTATCTCCACAAAGAATTATGAACAGACAGAGGAGACCATATCCATTAGTTCTGCCTGAAAGCAGGGAGAAGATCACCAAATCCATCTCAGAAGAGGTGACTCATGAGCTGGGTTTTCAAAGGACACAAATGATCTGGGTAGGTAGAAAAAAGGCACTCCTGGGGAGAGAAATAGCATAAGCAATGATATGGGTGTTTTGGAGAGAAATGAGTACTTTGGTATGATTAAGCATAGGATAGGATGTAAAAGGGGGTGGGGGTTGTCAGGAAATGCAGCTTGATTGGTAGATTGAACCAAAAATGTAATTAACCCATTGCTGAGCAATGAGAACTCTGTCCTTCACTTAGCATGGGTCACCCAGGAAATATTGGGATCAGGAAAAGTGTCATCAGAGCTGTGTGCCGTAAAACTCACAGACAGCTGGTAGAGGACAATGAGGGTGTTTGTAGAAGCAGGGAGAACAGTTGAGGCAGTTGTGGTGTCTCAGAAAAGAGGCTGAATACTGAAATGGTATGGCAGTGGGGGCATTTGGAACGTGCTGCCCAAATTGTGTCCAATTCAAGTTGAAAGTCTGAAGTCCTGTTGGAATTCTGAGTCGACGTGAAGAAATGCATGACTATATGAGAGAACATAAAGTGTCTTACAAAACAGAAGAGAAACATGTGCTTCAGGTCAAAGAGCATCTCATTCTTAGGAGAACAATGGCCTACCCTTCTGGAACTATGCAGCTTTAAGACCCTAGGCTCTAGAGTCAGGATACATGTGTTTGAATGCATCCCCCCACCCCGGCCCCAATAATAACCAGGCAACTTGGTCGAGGGACTTAATATTTCTGTGCTTTGCATTTCTCTTCTGTAAAGTGACAATCACCCTAATATGCCTCATGAAAAAGTAAGAGTGTTGTAAGGATGAAATGAGATAATGCATGAGAAGAGTGCCTGGCCCATCTTAAAGGCTCAAACAGAATCAGCTATTAAAAGCAGCAGTAGACATTATCAATCTCAAAAGACACATTGGTAACCAGTTCATCTTCTTTACCCTAAAACATTCAGATGATCTGATTTGTTTGTTTTATGGAATCCCAAGAGGACCAATTAAACACAGAAGCAGCACATTTTTTTAAAGAGCCTTTTTGTTGTTGTTGTTGTCATATTCAAGAAGTTTATTCAATCAGTGAATGGAGAAGAGATCAATGTACTGAGAATATTGGACAGTGGGCATCACCTTGATTTCTTGACCTCAACATCCCACAAGGACTTAGAGATTCTTGACACCTGGGCAGACACAAATCACATCAGCAAAAAAGCATTGCCTATTACAGCCGACAGCATTGTCCCAAATTATAGGGAAGCAAGGAGAGAGGCAGAGATAAAGAAGGGGAGGTAGAAGGAGAAAGTCATTGTTAAAACTCTAATCAGCAGGAAGACCTTGGGAAAAACTAAAAAGAAATTAACATGAGAGCACAATCTTGATGTACAGCTACAGCCTCAAAAATAGGATGCAATTAAGTGCTTCTAACAAGGCTCCAGTAGTCTGATGGTAAGTGTAGAAAGACCAGCTTAATGAAATGTCATGGGGACACTGCTTATAACAATCATATGCCCTGGATGCCAAATGGAGCTTTACCTGCTGGAGAAACAGTTATAGAGGAAAAGAACAAAAGCCTGCCAGCTGTTAGGAAATAGAACAGAATGAGGCTCAGGGCCCTAGGGGAAGGTGGGAAATTAACGCAGCCTCTGTGTCTTGTTATGTTTTCCTTACTACTGTGCCTTTCTCTTCTAGATTTAAAATTATACATTGCCCACCGGGTGGGAGCTCTTTTAGAAAAGTAGCATTGGACCTGGTCTGGACATTGCAAATTTGGTATCCGGTTGGGAATAAGATTGTATAGAGCCAGGGATGAGATGCCGCTTGCAAGCCTTTGTAATAACTATCCTTATCACTTGCTTTATTATTTACCTTGAATTCACCATTTTTATTTCCCTCTGGCCAGTTCACTTACCTTAGGCTCCCTCTCATTCAGATCTCTCCTCAAATCAAAGCACGTCAGAGGTCTTCTCTGAATACCTTATCTAAAATCCCTTTCACTCAATGCCTGAGGGACTCTCTAGCCCATTACACGGTGCTTCATTTTCTTCATAAAATTTATCAATTTATAAAATATTATTGATTTGTTCATTATTTACTGATACATTATTTGTCCTGCCCTCCATGGTACAAGCTCCCGGAGAACAAAAACCAGTGTCTTTTGTGCACACCACTGTATTCCAAATCACCAGTGCAGTACCTAGAACATATTCAATGCTGAAGACATGTGTATAGAAGGATTTTTTTGACTTATAAATGTAAATTACTTTTAGTGCTGCCCATTCCTATATTACGTGCTACTCTCAGAGATCATTTATTGCATAACTTCTTCACTCCCATCCTTTCTACCTGCCTTCGTGTTTTGTTTCCTTAAACTTGACTTTCTCTTGTGTGATGACCCATTTTAAGTCTAAACTTTCTACCTTAATCCGTTCAAAATCTTTTTACAATCCCTTCATGCTCCCGCTGTCTCCATTTTTCCTTCTCTATGTCATCATCCCCACAAATAAATACATGTGCCGTGTTACTTCAAGCCTTAAAAACAAATAAGCCCAACCACACCAGCTGCCACCCAATTTGTCCATTTGTCTTGACAGAAAAAAGTACTTATACAGTTGTCTTTACTCAGTGTCTTTACTTTATGTCCCATTTCTTCAGAAATGAATCAGGATTTAGTTTTCACCCCTTTTATGAAACATTGTCAAGGTCACCAGTAGGTTCCACATTGCAGAGTCCAGTGGACTTCTCAGTCCTCACCTTCCTGGACCGGTCAGCAGCATCTGGCCATAGGTAACTCTCTCCTTTTAAAACCAAACTTACTATATATAATATTCACTATAAAATGCATCCAATTTAAGTGTCCAATTTAACGAATTTTGAGAAATGTATACATACACATGTGTAATCTCTACAACCACCAATACAAAAATACAGATATTTCCAAAAGTTCCCTTGTTCCATTTATCTGTTTTTTGTCATATATATTAAATTTGTCTTTTATGGATTTTTATAGAAATCAATCAGAACTTTTTGCATCTGCTATGTTCCCTCACCATAATATTTTTTTAAGATTTGTCTCATTGAATCTATGAATACTTCATTTCTTGTTTTTTTTTTAATTGAATATCATTTGTTGCTCAGATATAACACGTTTTAAAATGTATTCTTCTGATCGGTATTTGGATTATTTCTACTGTGAATGGATAGAATGCACATGTTCAAGTTTTCATATGAGCAGTTTTCTTGTGGATGGAGGTCTTCATTTTACTAGGTATATATCTAGGAATTGAATTTTGAGTTATATGCTATGTGTATGTTTACATTAAAAAGAAACTGTAAAACCGTTTACAAAGCAGCTGTACTATTTTATATTCCCACAAGAAATGTTATAGTTACTCCTCATCCTCATACTTATCAACACTGGGTATTGTTAATCTTTTATTTTAGCCGTTTTACTAGGGGTGGAAGGGCACCTCCTTTTGATTTTGATTTGCATTTCTCTAATGAATAATGATGTACCTTTTCATGTACTTTTTGCCATTTTTGCATCTTCTTTGGTGTTGTAGCTTTACAAATATTATTCTCATTTTTAAAAATCAAGTTGTCTTCTTAGAGACTTGTGGGACACGTTTATTAGCTATGTGGTTTGAAATGTTTCATCCTGGTTTGTGGCTTGCCTTTTAACTTTCTTAACAGGGCTTTTTGAAAAGAAAAAACAATTTTGGTGAAATCCAATTTATCAACCTATTCTTTTACAGTCTATACTTCTATATTCTGTGTAGGAACTCTTTGCCGAACTCAACGTCAAAATGATTTTCTCTCACACTTTCCCTAAAACTTTATAGACTTTAAGTCTCACATTTAGGTCTATGGTTCATTTTAATTTATTTCTGCATGTAAATATGGAGTAAGTATCAACTTTAATTTTTGTATGGGGGTAACTAAGAGTTGAGGCAAAATTTATTATACAGACTATTCTTAACTAATTGAATTTTCCTGGCACATTAGTAAAAAATCAATTGGCAGTTTATATGTGAGCTCTTTACATTTGTTTCTGGACTCTCTGTTTTGTTCTTTATGTCTATCCTTTAGCCCAATATCACCATATATTGGTACTGTTAGCTTTATGGTAATTTTTTAAATCAAGAAATTTAAGTCTTCTAACTAAGTCCTTTTTTTCAAAATTGTATTGGTATTCTACGTTTTTTGTATTTCAATATAAACATTAATAGTGACTTATCAATTTCTAGGCCCGTCCTTTCCTCAAAACAGGTCTGCAAGGATTATGATTGAGATTGCCTTAGATCTATAGATAACTAGGGAAGTGTTGACATATTACAATAGTGAGTATTCTGATACACAAACAGGGTATATCTTCCCATCTATGGAGATCTTTTACAATTTTACTTAGTGATGTTTTGAAGTTTTTAGTGTAAAGGTCTTATATCTGTTTTCTTACATTTATTCTTAGGTATTTCATGTTTTGATGCCATTATGAATGGTACTAATTTACTCCATTTCAGTTAAATCATTAGTTGATAATATAGACAAGTTCATTTGGTTTTTGTATATTTACCTTATATCCATCAAATTTGCTAACCCAACTTAAGTAGTTATTTTTAAGATTCTATAGGAATTAGTATATAAACAAACTTTCCATTTTCAAATAGTTTTACTTTTTCTTTTCCAATCTAGATATTTTTTTCTTGCCATATCATACTTAATACAAACTCTAGTACAGTATTCATTAATGGCAAAAGAAAATATACCCTTGTCTTCTAGAACTTAGCAAAAAAGCAGTCAGGCTTCTGCCATTAACTTGGATATTAGCTCAGTTTTTCCATTAGCTCTTTGTCACTTTGAAGTACTTCTATGTCCGAGTTAATAACTGTTATTATCATGAATAAGTGTTAGGTCAAGTTTATAATTTTTCTGCATCTATTGTGATTATATGTCATTTCCTTCTGCATTTTCATTTTGTTTATTTATTTGGTTAGTTAGCTAATGTGATAATTAAACTGTAGTTTGAATGTTAATGTGCTGTAAATACCCTCTTCTTAGCCATTATATACTTCTATATATTACTGGTTTTAATTTGCTAATATTATGTTAAAAATCTTTTAATTTGTGTTTATGAAGGCTATTTATCAGTGTTTTAGTGTTCCTCTTTTTGTGTGGCTTAGGTATCAGAGTATTATTGACCTCATGAGGTGAGTTGAAAGCATTTCTGCCATTGTCACTTGTAAAAATTTCTATTTAATAAGCATTCATTATTTCTTTAATATTTGGTAGAGCTAACTAATTTGGCAATCTCAGCCTTGAGTTTCATCGTGTGGAAATTTTAGGTATGAAATCTGTTTATCTAAACAGATTTGATATGACTCTTTGACTCTTAGACTAATTTTTCTCTTGAGCGAGCTTTTTTAAAAATTTTTAAATGTTTATTTAGTTTTGAAGGAGAGAGAGAGATAGAGCATGAGCAAGGGAGGGGCAGAGAGAGAGAAGGAGAGAGAGACAGACAGAATCTGAAGCAGGTTTCAGGCTCTGAGCTGTCAGCACAGAGCCCGACGTGGGACTCAGACTCACAAACCATGAGATAATGACCTGAGCCAAAGTCAGAGGCTTCATTGACTTAGCCACCTAGGTGCCCTTCTCTTGAGTGAGCTTGGATTGCTTTTGTCTTTCAAATTTATTTTCATCAAGTTATCCTTAATTCTCTTTTTATTATTCTTTTAATTCCTTTACTTTCTGTTAATGATTTTTACCTCTCACATTCTTGATATTGGTAATTTTTTAGGTTTCTTTTTCTTTTTTTCTTAACCCATCTGAGTAAAGATTTATCAATTTTGTTGATTATTTTCAAAGATTAGCTTTCAGTTTAATTGCTTTCCTCTACTGTTCAGTCTATATTTTACTAATTTCAATTCTTATTCTACTTTTTCCCTTGACTATGTTTGGGTTTAATGTACTTTTTTATTGTGATGGAGGATGTTATTAATTTGAATCTTCTTTTTTAATAAAAATGTCTGATATTTTAAACTTTCATCTAAGAGCTGCTTTAGCTGCTTTCTACCAATGTTGGGGTATATTGTGATTTCATTTCAATTTAACTTAAAATATTTTCAAAATTTGTAATATTGTTCTCTGACCTATATATTTTTTAAAATGTTAATTAATTTTGAAATATTGGGGTTTTCCTCATTGATGCATTTTAAATAGCTTTATTGTTACAGAATGCCATAACATTTTCTCATTTTAAGTGTACTAACTTTCAACGTGCAGTGATTTTTTTTTTAGTAGGGTGAAAGAATCGTGCTACCTACCATCATTGCAATGCAGTTTTTAAACATTTCCAACATCTTGGAAGACCCCTTATGTTCATTTTAAAAATTATGGTAAGAAACATATAATGAGATCTATGTTGTTAACAATTTTAGGTGTATAGTACAATATTTTTAATTATGCATATGTATGTATATTGTACAGCAAATCTCTAGAACTTTTTCATTTTGCTTGACTGAAACTCTCTGCCCATTGCACAGCAACTCCCCATTTCCCTAGCACCCATTATCCCATTATCCCTAGCACCTGACAACCACTATTCTACTTTCTGCTTCTATGAGTTTGAGAATTACAGATACTTCATGTAAACAGTTATTCAATACTTGTCCCTCTATAACCAGCTCTATAATGTGTCCCTCTATAACTAGAAATATAACTTATTTCACTTAGCACGAAAGCTTCATCTATATGTAGCATATGACAGGATTTTTTTTAAAGCTTAATGATATGATATTGTATGTATATGTCACATTTGCTTTATCTATTTGTCAGTAGACATCTGGATTGTTTCCACTTCTTGTTATCAGGAATAATGTTCAATGAATATGGGAGTGAAGATATCTTATTGAAATGTTATTTTTAGTTCTTTTAGATATATACCAAGAAGTATGATTGCTAGTTTTAATATCTAGTTTTAACTTTTTGAAAAATATTCATACCCTTTTCCACAGTGGCTGCCACCATTTTACATTCCCACAAATACTGCACAAGAGTTCCAATTTTAACTACGTTCTTAGCAACACTTATTTCATGTTTTTGTTTTTAAATTACAATCTTAACAGGAGTGAGGATATCTCAGTGGGCTTTTGATTTGCATTTCCCTGAAGATGATAGTTTTGTTGAGTATCTTTTTTGGATACCCATTGGCCATTTGTATGTCTTCTTTGGAGAAATGTCTATTCAAGTCCTATGTCCTTTGTTTGTTTCTTTTGTTATTGAGTTGTAGGAGTTTGTTGTACATTTTGAATATTGACCCCTTATCAGATATACAGTCTACAAATATTTTCTCCCATTTCATAGGTTGCCTTTTTACTCTGTTGATTGTTTCCTTTTGCTATGCAAAAGCTTTTTAGTTTGATGTAGTGTCCTTTGTTTATTTTTGTTTTTGTTGTCTGTACTTTTGGTGTTATATCCAAGACATCATTTTAAAGACGAATGTTATAAACCTTTCCTCCTTTGTCTTTTAGAAGCTTTATAATTACAGATCCTATGTTTAAGGCTTTAATCTATTTTTATGCATGGTGTAAGATGAGGGTTCAATTTCTTTTGCATGTGGATATCCAGTTTTCCTAGTACCATTCATTGAAGAGACTATTCTTTCCCCATTGTGTAGTCTTGGCTCCCTTGTCAAAGATCATTAGATCTTATTTCTGTGAGTTCATTTTTTGGCTATTTTGTTCCATTGGTTTATATATTGCCTTTCTGCAGTACTATATTGTTTTAATTACTGTAGCTTTGTAGTATGTTTTAAACTAAAGGGTGAGGCCTCTAGTTTCTTGTTCTTATTTCTAAAGGTCGTTTTGACTATTCAGAGTCCTCTCTCGTTCCATCTGTGTATAACATTCTATTTCTTCAAAAATATTGTCATTAAGATTTTCTTAGGGATTGCATTGAATCTGTAAATTACTTTGGTTTTATGAACATTTTAACAGTATTAACACTTCTAGTCTATCATCAGAAGATGATAACCTCGTGATTTATTTGTGTCTTCCTTAATTTCTTTTAGCACTATTTTCTAATTTTTAGTGTACAAGTGTTTTGTCTACTTGGTTAAATTTATTCCTTAGTATTTTATCTTTTTGACTTAATAGTGATTTGGATTTCCTTATTAATATCATTTTCAGATAGTTCATTGTCAGTGTACAGAAACACAACTGATTTTTCTGTGTTAATTTCATATCCTGAAATTTTATGGAATTCTCTTATTAGTTTTAACATTTTTTATTTGAAGTCTTTATGGTTTTGTCTATAAGATCATATTCTCTGAACACAGGTGATTTTACTTCTTTCTTTATGATTTGGGTTCCTTGTATTTCTTTTTCTTGTCTGATTGCTATAGCTAGGACTTCCTGTACTGTGTTGACTAAAAGTGTGAGAGTGGGCATCCTTGCCATATTATTTGTTACTGGGAAAGTTTCAGTTTTTCACTGTTAAACATAATGTTATCTGTGGGATTTTCATATATGGCCTTTATTATGTTGAGCTAAATTCCACCTATTCATAGTTTGTTGAGTGTTTTTATCATGAAAAACTGTTTTGTCAAATGATTTTTCTGTATCTGTTGAGATGATCATATGTCTTTTTTTATTTGATTTTTTATTTTTAAAAATTTATATCCAAATTAGCATATAGTGAAACAATGATTTCAGGAGTAGATCCCTTAATGCCCCTTACCTATTTAGCTCATCCCCTCTCTCACAACCCCTCCAGCAACCCTCAGTTTGTTCTCCATATTTATGAGTCTCTTCTGTTTTGTCCCCCTCCCTGTTTGTATATTATTTTTGTTTCCCTTCCCTTATGTTCATGTGTTTTGTCTCTTAAAGTCCTCATATGAGTGAAGTCATATGATTTTTGTCTTTCTCTGACTAGTTTCACTTAGCATAAAACCCTCCAGTTCCATTCACGTAGTTGCAAATGGCAAGATTTCATTCTTTTTGATTGCTGAGTAATACTCCATTGTATATATATACCACATCTTCTTTATCCATTCATCCATTGAGGGACATTTGGGCTCTTTCCATACTTTGGCTATTGTTGATAGTACTGCTATAAACATGGGGGTGCATGTGTCCTTTATTCTTGATTCTGTAGAAGTAATGTATCACATTAATTGATCTTTGTATGTTGTATCATCTCTACATTCTCAGAGATAAATCCCAGTTGGTCATGCTGTAAGATCCTTTTAATGTGCTGTTAAATTCAGTTTGCTAGCATTTTGACAATTTTTGCATCTGTATTCAGCAAGGATATTGGCCTATAGTTTTCTTTCTTTTTTTTTCTTTGTAGTGTCTCTGGCCTTAGTATCAGAGTAATGTTAGCTTTATAAAATTGTTTTGGAAGTGTTCCCTCCTCTTCAGTTTTTTGGAAGAGTTTCAGAAACATTGGCATTAATTCCTTAAACGTATGGTAAAAGTCTCCAAAGAAGCCATCTGGTCCTCAGCTTTTCTTTGTTGGAAGAAATTTGATTACTGATTCAGTATCCTTACTAGTTCTATCTTTTCAGATTTTGTATTTCTTTATGATTCAGTCTTGGTAGATTGTATGTTTCAAGGAATTTATCCAATTCTTTTCGGTTATCCCATTTTTTGGTGCATAATTGTTCATAGTAGTCATCTGATTCTATTTCTGCAGTAACAGGTTTTTGTTTTTTGTTTTTTTTTAATGTTTATTCCAGAGAGAGATAGAATGCAAAATGGGCAAGGGGCAGAGAGAGAGGAAGACAAAGAATCCAAAGCAGGCTGTGGGCTCTGAGCTGTCAGCACAAAGCCTGATTGGGGCTGGAAGTGGTGACCTGGGAGATCAAGACCTGAGCCGAAGTCGGGTGCCCAACTAATGGAGCCACCCAGGTGCCCCTGCAGTATCAGTTTTAAAGTGTCCTCTTTCATTTCTGATTTTATTTATTTTTACCTTCTCTCTTTTTTCCTTAGTCTAGCTAAACTTTGTAAACCTTTTTACCTTTTCAAAAAGATGGCACATAGTTTTGTTAAACTTTTCTATTGTTTTCTGGTCTTGACTTCATTTATTTCTGCTCTGACCTTTTTATATCCTTTCTTTGTGTAACTTTGGGTTTAATTTGCTCTAATTTTTCTAGCTTCTTGAGGTATAAAGTTAGGTTGCTTATTTGAGATCTCACTTACTTATTTTTAAATTTTTTTTAAGTTTATTTGTTTTGAAAGAGAGAGCCGGAGTGCGCGCACCCACCCAAGTACAAGAGGGACAGAGTGAGTGGGAGAGAGAGAAAATCCTAGCAGACTCCATACCCTCAGTGCAGAGCCCAATGCTGGGCTCAAAGAGAGATCGTGACCTGAGCCAAAGTCAGACACTTAACCGACTGAGCCATCCAGGTACCCCATGATCTTACTTCTTTTTAATGTAGACATTTGCCACTATAAACTTCTCCATTAACACTGATTTTGCTGAATTCCATTAATTCTTTTTCAAATTTTTATTTAAATTCTAGTTAGTTAACACCAAGTGTAATATTGGTTTCAGGAATAGAATTTAGTGACTCATCACTTACGTGTAACACCCAGTGCTCATCATAACAAGTGCCCTCCTTAATTTCCATCACCTATTTAGCACATCCCCCAGCCACCTCCTCTATCAACCCTTAGTTTGTTCTCTATTATAGTTAATAGTCTCTTATGGTTTGTTTTCCTCTCTCTCTTTTTCTCCATTCCCATATGTTTATCTGTTTTGTTTCTTAAATTCCACATATGAGGAAAATCATATGGTATTTGTCTTTCTCTGACTAACTTATTTCGCTTAGATCTAGCACCATCCACATTATTGCAAATGGCAAGATTTCATTCTTTTTCATGGCTGAGTGACATTCCACTTGTATATATAGCACATTTTCTTTATTCATCAGTCAGTGGACATTTGTGCTTTTTCCATAGTTTGGCTGTTGTTGATAATGCTGCTATAAACATTGGAGGGCATATTCCTCTTTGAATCAGTATTTTTGTATCCTTTGGATACATAGCTAGTAGTGCAATTGCTAGGTCATAGGGTGGTTCTATTTTTAACTTTTCTAGGAACCTCCATACTGTTTTCCAGAGTGGCTGCACCAGTTTGCATTCCCACCAATAGTGTAAGAAGGTTCCCCTTTCTCCGCATCCTTGCCAACATCTGTTGTTTCCTGTGCTGTTAACTTTAGCCATTCTGACAGGTGTGAGGTGGTATCTCATTGTATTTTGATTTGTATTGCCCTGATGATGAGTGATGTCGAGCATCTTTTCATGTGCTGATTAGCCACCTATATGTCTTCTTTTGAAAAATGTCTATTCATGTCTTCTGTCCATTTCTTAACTAGATGATTTATTTTTTGGTGTTGAGTTTGATGAGTTCTTTTCAGAGTTTGAATACTAACTCCTTATCAGATATGACATTTGAAATATCTCCTACCAGTCTGTAAGCTGCCTTTTAGTTTTGTTGATTGTTTTTTTCACTGTGCCAAAGCTTTTTATCCTGAAGTCCCAATAGTTCATTTTTGCTTTTGTTTCCCTTGCCTTCGGTGACGTGTCTAGTAAGAAGTTGCTCCAGCCTGTCAAAGAGGTTGCTGCCTGTGTTCTCTAGGATTTTGATGTTTTCCTGCCTCAAATTTAGGTCTTCCACCCGTCTTGAATTTATTTTTGTGTATGGTGTAAGAGAATGGTCCAGTTTCATTCTTTTGCATGTTGCCATCCTGTTTACCCAATACCATTTTTTGAAGAGACTGTCTTTTTTTGCACTGGATATTCTTTGCTGCTTTGTTGAAAATGAGTTGACCATATGGATGTGGGTCCATTTCTGAGTTTTCTATTCTGTTCTATTGATCTATGATCTATCTATAAGTATCTTGAATATATTACGCCATTCCCCTCTGGCCTGCAAAGTGTCTGCTGATAGCCATATGTGGTTTCCCTTGTATGGAACTGTTTTATTCTCTCTTGCTGCTTTTAAAATTCGCTGGTTATCACTACTTTTCACCATTTTACTTAATATATGTCTTTATAGGGATCTCCTTGGATTAACTTTGTTGGGGGCTCTCTGTGCTTTTTGGATCTGTTTCTGTGTCCAGATTAAGGAAGTTTTCAGCTCTTATGTCTTCAAATCCACTTATATTGAAAGTCATTACAAATAGAGAAAAGCTTACGATTGCCATTTTGTTAATTATTTTATGTGTGTCTTATAGCTTTTTTGTTTCCTTTTGCTGTCTCTTGATGTTTTCCTTTGTGTTTCATGGATTATTTTATAGTGATATGCTTTAATTCATTTCTCATTTTCTCTTATTTTATCTTTTAGATGTAGTTTATTTATGGGTTTCATGGGACTTATATATAGTATTTTTATTTTATTTATTTTATTTTATTATATTTTAATGTATTGTCAAGTTACCTAATGTACAGTGTAGTCTTGGCTTCGGGACTAGATTCCTGTGATTCATCACTTAACTACAACACCCATAATCCATGTTAACTTAGTGGCAACTTAAGTTCAATTGCATACAAACACCACTTTTTTAATTCTCCCTACCATAATTTAAGTTATTGATGTCATGAATTGCATCTTTTATATCTATTAAAATATTTTATTATTGTTATGGTAATTTTTTACAGTTTTATAATTTAAATTCTATAGCAGAGTTGAAGGTGACTCACTGAAACAGAATAGAAATCCCCAAAATATACTAATATAAATATAGTCAACTGATCTTTGGTAAAAGAGCAAAGACAACACAATGAGCAGTGATACTTTTTTGTACAAATGGTGCTGGAAAAATTAGACATCCATATCCTCATAGTAATACAATCACTAATACTGATACAATAAATACTAATACTCATAATAATAATAATACTAATCTAGGATGCACTTTACACCCTTCTCAAAAATTAACTCAAAACCTAAAGGTAAAATTCAAACCTATAAAACTTCTAGAAGATAACATAGGATTAAAACTCAATGACCTTGGTTATGGTGACGACTTTTTAGACATAACATCCAAGGCATAATCCATGAAACATGTAATTTATAAGTTGAACCTCATTAAAATTAAAAACTTTTCTGTGAAAGCCAGTATCAAAAAAAATGAGAATACAAGTCTCAGAGTAGGAGAAAATATTTGAAAAAGCCACATCTGCTAAAGGAATGTTACGTGTAATATACAAAGAACTCTTAAAACTGAATAATAAAAAAAAAAAACATGATTATAAAATGGGCCAAAGACCTCAGCAGAACACCTCTCTAAAGAAGATATATAAATATGAAAAGATGCTCCACATCGTAAGTCATCAGGAAAATGCAAATTGAAACAACCTATAAGACCATTATATGCCTACTAGAAATGCCCTAAAGAGGTACAGTGATAACACCAAATGGTGTAAAGGATTTGGAGTAACAGGAACTTTCATACAATGCTATTGTGAAGGCAAAATGGCACAGCCACATTGGGAGGCATGTCTGACGGTTTCTTACAAAACTAAACCCACTCTTACTGTAGAATCCAGCAGTTGGGCTCCTTGGTCTTTATCCAAAGGAATGAAATGCTTATATCCACGTAAACCCTTGCACATAAATGTTTGCAGCAGCTTTATTCATAATTGAATAAATTCAGAAGCAAACAAGAATCCTTCAATGGGTGAATGTATAATGAAATTGTGGTACATTCAGATAATGGAATATTATATATGAATGATCAAGTGGTTAAAAGGCATGAAGGAAGCTCAAGTGCATATTACTATGTGAAAGAAGCCAATCTGAAATGTCTGCATACTGTTGGAGTCCAATATTCTAGAAAAGCAAAACTATAAAGACAGTACAAATATGAGTGGTTTCCAAGGGATAAACAGGTAGAACACAGAGGATTTTTAGGGCAATGAAAATATTCTGTATGATAGCATAATGTTGGACACACGTTATTATATATTTGTCCAAAAACCATAGAATATATAACACTAAAAGTGAACCATAACGTAAACTATAGTCTTTGGGTGATTATGAGGTTTTAGTGTAGGTTTACCAGTTGTTACAAATGTACCACTCTGGTAAAGGATGCTGATAATTGGGAGGCTCTGTTTGTGTAGCAGCAAGAAGAGAAATGGGAAGTCTCTGTGCCTGTCCCTCCATTTTGCTATAAACCTAAAACTTCTTTTAAAAAATGAAACCTTAAATAAGCCAGCGAACAATCTGGAAACACAATATAGAACTTTTCGAGTATAAAATATAATAATTGAAAAAATAAATGGATACAATTCTATCAGTAAAAAATAAAAATGATTTATTCTCCCCATTATAGTTTTATAGTATTCTATATTTATCTATACACTTACCTCTATCAGGAAACTTTAAACTTTCATATAATTTCATGTTGCTGTCCACCATCTCTTTGTTTGAACTTTAAGACTCCCTTTAGCATCTTGTAAGGCAGGTCTACTAGCAATGAACTTCCTCAGCTTTTATTTATCAGGAAAAGTCTTTATTACTCCATTTTTGAAATACAGCTTTGCTGGATAGAATATTCTTCGCTGGTAGTTTTTATTCTTTCTTTAAGCACTTTGAATGTATTATCCCATTCCCTTCTGGCCTGCAAGTTTTCTGTTGAGATATTCACTGGTAGCCTACGGGTCTCCCTTTTTTTGTGTGATAAGTTGTTTTTTTCTAGCTACTTATAAAATTCTCTCTTTTACATTTGACAATTTGATTATGTGTCTTGGTGCAGTTTTCTTTCCGTTCATGTTTTTTGAGATTCATTAGGCTTCTTGAATCTGGACATTCATTTTCTTCCTTTGTGGAAGGTTCTGGTCATTATTTTTCAAGTAAGCTTTCTGCCTTTCTCTCTTTTCCCTTTCTGGGACTCCCCTAATACACATGTTGATCTGACTGGTGTTATACCATGTCTCTTAGGCTCTCTTTGCTCTTCATTCTTTTCATGTTTTGCTCCTTTGCATAATTTCAAATGAACTATATTCAAATTCACTGATTCTTTCTTCTGCTTGACCAAGACTGTTGGTCAAACCCTCTAGTGAATTTTTCGATTCACTTGTATTCTTCAAATTTCAAATTCATTTGGTTCTTTTTAGTATTTTCTATCTCTTTGTTGATATTCCTGTTTTGTTCATGCATCATTTCCCTGAGTTCTTTGTGCATCTTTATCATGCTTATTTTCAGTTCTTTATCAAATAATTTATATGCCTCCCTTTCTTTAGGGTCAGTTTCAGGAGATACATTTTGTTCCTTTTGTTGGTCTGTAATTTTTTATTATCAATATCTGGTGCCTTGTTAGTTTGTGTTAGAATAGACACATTTGAAAAGTAGCCACCTCAGTCTTTATTGACTGGCTTTATACAGTGACCATTTTTATTAATTAGCCTGGCTAGACAGTTTGGTGATCTCTCAAACATTTTCTGTGGATGCAACTTCTGTGGATTTGAGCATATAAATTTCCAGTTAGAGAGGTTTTGCTGGTTTCTTTCTTAAGGAGCTCATAATATCTTGCTCCCTTAACATTTTTTTAATGTTTATTTATTTTTGAGAGAGAGACAGAGCACAAATGGGGGAGGGGCAGAGACAGAGAGGGAGACCCAGAATCTGAAATGGCTTCAGGTTCTGAGCTGTCAGCACACAGCCTGATGTGGGGCTCGAACTCAGGAATGGTGAGATGATGACCTGAGCTGTAGTCACATGCTCAACTGACTAAGCCACTCAGGTGCCCCTATCTTACTCCCTTTAATGAACTGTAGGTATTCTGGAGCTATTGTAAGCCACTCTGTTTTTTTTTTTTTCTGTCTAGTTTTATTGAGAATTAACTGATCTACATCATTGTATACAGCATGGTTTGATTTATATATATTTTGAAATGATTATCCCAGTGTGTTTAGTTAATTTCCATCATCTCAGATAGATACAATAAAAAGTAAAAATTCTCCATGTGATAAAAACTCTTAAAAATGTTCCCATATGTCATACAGCAGTGTTAACTATAGTCATCATGTTGTACATTATAAACCTATTTGTCTTACAACTGGATGTTTGTGCCTTCTGACCACCTTTTTCCAATTCGTCCTGTCGCCCAACTCCCACCTCTGGGAACCAAAAATCTAATCTATTTTTCTGTGAGTTTGATGTTTTTGTTATTGTTATTTTAGATTTCACATATAAGTGAGATAGTACAGTATTGGACTTTCTTTGACTTATTTCACTTAGCATAATGTCTTTAGGTTTCTCTATGTTGTTGCCAATGTATGTATATGTGTATGTGTGTGTGTGTATTCATTCATCCATCAGTGGGTTCTTGGGCTATTTTCTTTTCTAGCCACTTAGCTTCTTTTTCGTTCTCAATGGCCCTCAGGCATCTTGAGTAAACACTCATCAACACTTCAAATTGGGCAAGATAGAAACCAATCTGGAGCAGAGCCTCCCTGAAAAACTAAAACATTGGACACAGTTTCCACTCTTTTCCTGCCCAGGGAGAAGCCAGGAATTGGGGGTCCTCTTCCATTTGCTGCATCATGAGCCAGAGGAGAGGGACAAGAGCGAGTGTGTGCCTGGTAGCCCAAAAGTTTGCTTTTTTCTCAGTGGCTCCTAACCTGGTGCCCTTTCTTGTCAGTGCATAGATTGAGGGAAGACCCAAATTAGTCCTTTGAGTAACTGCCCAAAGTCTGAACATGAGGGGTGTATCCTAGTCTCTTCCTCCTCTGGGAAGAGCTGGGAGTTAAGTTTCTGCCTAGTCGATTGCATCGTGTTATTCTTGAAGGAGGGGTTCTAGCAAGTGAGTGTCACACATTATCCTACTGCCAACCATGCAGCCATTTTCATGTTCATCTGGGTGTGCAGGAGCCTCTTACGTGGTATTTAGATTCCTCCTGAAGATAACTGGTCTATCTATAGATGTTTGTTGAATTTGCGTCGTAATGAGAGAAGAAGGGTTTGGGACTTTCTATTCTACCATCTTTATTGGAAGATTTTTGAGAAACTTTTTTGTTACTGACTTTGAGTCCATTGTGGTCAGAAGCTATTTAGTATGCTTTCACTTCATTTAAATTTATTGACTTTTTTATGGTTTAGAAGATGGTCTATTTTGGAGAATGTTCTGTATGCACATGAAACGAATGCATATTCTGCTATTTTGAAGTAAAACAATTTATAAATGGAAATTTGCTTTAGTTGATTGATGATATTAAATTCCTCTCTATCTTTTCTGCTATTTTTTATTGAAATATAATTGAGATACAATATCCTGTTTGTTTTTGGTGTGCATTACGATGATCCAATATTTTTATACATTACAAAATGATTCCCAAGGTAAGTCTAGTTACCATCTGTCACATATAATGTTATTACAATATTATTGGCTATACCCTCTATGCTGTATATTATATCCCCATGACTTGTTTATTTTATAACTGGAATTTTGTAGCACTTAAGTCCCTTCACCTATTTTGCCTGCCCCCCAATCCCTCCTTCCTTTGGTAATCAAGAGTTTTGGTATCCATGAGTTTGTTTCTGGTTTTTTTTTTTTTTTTTTTTTTTTGCCTTTTTGCTTTGTTTTTTTTGTTGTTGTATATGCTGCATATAACTGAAATCATACAGTATTTGTCTTTCTGTCTGACTTATTTTAGTTAGCATAATACCCTCTAGGTCCATCTATGTTACAAATGGCAAGATTTCATTCTTTTTTGTGGCTTAACAATGTCTTAGCTATTGTAAATATTGTTGAAATAAACATAGGGGTGGGTGTATATATCTCTTCAAATTAGTGTTTTCATATTCTTTGGATAAATACCTAGAAGTGGAATTGCTGGATCGTATGGTAGTTCTATTTTTAATTTTTTTGAGGAAACTCCGTTTGTTTTCCTAGCGGGTTCACCAATTTACATTCCCACCAACAGTTTATGAAGGTTCCCCTTTCTCTACATCTTTGCCAATGCTTTTTTTTTTTAACTCTCTTTGGTTATAGACAATCTGACATGTGTTAGGTAATATCTCATTGTGGTTTTGATTTGCATTTCTCTGGTAATTAGTGATATTGAGCATATTTTCACGTGTCTGTTGGCCATCTGTATGTCTTCTTTGGAAAATGTTCATTCTAGACCTCTGCTTATTTTTTATTTTTAAACAATTTTTATATTAAGTTGTATAAATTCTTTATATACCTTGGGTATGAACCCCTTTTCAGGTATATGATTTGCAAATATCTTCTCCCATTCAGCAGGTTGCCTTTTAATTTTGTGGACAGTTTCTTTTGTTGTGCAAAAGGTTTTTAGTTTGCTTTAATCCCACTTGTTTAATTTTTGCTTTTGTCACCCTTTCCTGAGGAGAGTAAACCTATATATATATGCATATATGTATATGTATATGTGTGTATGTATATATATGTGTGTGTATATATGTATATATGTATATAAAATATATATACATATATGTATTTATGTGTATATATGTGTGTGTATATATATATATATACATATATATATATATTGCTGAGACTTGTATCAAAGAGCTTAATGCTTATGTTTTCTACTAGGATTTTATGGTTTCCGATCTTACATTCAAATCTTTAAGCCGTTTTGAATTTATTTTTTGTGATTCGTGTAAGATGGTAGACAAGTTTTATTTTTTTGCATGTCACTATATAGTTCGACCAGCATCATTTATTAAAAAGACTGTCTTTTCCCTATTGTATATTCTTGTCTATTTTGTTATAGATAAATTGACCGTATAAATGTGGGTTTATTTCTGAGTTCTCTATTCCATTGATAAATAAGTTTGTTGTTATGTCAGCACCATATTGTTTTGATTACTATAGAAGTGTAGTAAACTTTGAAGTTAAGGGAAAGGAAGGGAAGATACTTTATCTTTACTGATATTTCATCAAATAGGCGAGTGTTAAGTTTTCCAATTTTCATTGCAATTTTTTTAATTTCACTTTTCAAGTCTATCAGTTTTTATTTCATGTATTTTGAAGGCCTTTTGTTATGTGCATTCACATTTAGGATTACTGTACATCTAGATTAATGACTCTTTAGCATTAAGAATAATTCCTCTTTATTCATGTAATAGTCCATGTACTGAATTTTACTTTGTATGACATTAATATTGCAACTCTAGCATCCTTTGGTACTGTTTCCACTGATTATTTTTTTCATTCATTTATTTTTTAGTCAGGTGTGTTTTTGTACTTAAAGTAAACTACTTTTAGATATGAAATAGGTATTTATCCACTGGGACAACCTTGGTCATTTAAGTGAAGTGCTTAGACATTAACACGAATGCAATTATTGATATGATTGGGGTTGAATCCACCATCTTGCTCTTTGATTGCTATTTGCACATATTTTTCCTTTTTAATTTTCCTTCTTTCACTTGGATTGAATGTTTATGATTTTGTTTTATAATTATATTAACTTTATTGCTATATATTTTATTGGGTTTTTTTTTTAGTGGTTGGTCATGTTTATAATGCATATATTTGCATTTTATTTGGAGGATAGTCGAATGATTCTTACCCCTGAGTAAGTCCTGGAAATTTTTCTTACAGCTTCTTGGTTATTGTTCTTTCCTCAGCAGGTTTTTTTGTCACCTAGAATAGTGATGATTTAACCTTGTGCAGATTGGCGGTGAGGCAGGACTTTATGTAGACTCCTGGAACTCTAACTCAGCTTAGGGTTCTCCTGTCTGGAAGTCTTCTCTACAAATTCTAACTAACTTGATCTCCCTAAACTTTGATCTCTCTTTCATCACTGGGAGATCTCTGAGCAATGTATGATCTACTGTCACCTCTCTGCAGCCTGGCAATTGGCCCACAAGACACAACTTTTCCATTTGGGTGGCTAATAAGACTTTCTGTCTTAACCTATCAAAAGTGGAACCCATGATTTGTTATGAAAACCTGCTCTAGCCTAATGAGTCCCACCACAGTAAAAGACTAAGCCTTGGAATCATCCTTGACTCTTTTATAACCCACATCCCAGTCATCAGAAACTCTGGCGTATTCTACTTTTCACATATTATCCTGGATCTGGCTGTTTCTTACCCCTGACACTGTTACAACCCCAGTCTTAACTACATCATTACCTACATACAATTCTACGATAGGCTTTTAACTTGTCCCCCTGCTTTGATTTTTGTCACCCAAGCCTATTCTTTATCCCTTTAACACATGACTGATGATACCACCCAGCTGCTTAGATCTGAAATGGTTTCCATTCACACTTTGAAGAAAATGAAAAGTTCTACGAAACCCTAAAACATCTGGTCCCTTGCATTCTTTCCAAGCTCATCTCTAACCACATTCCCCCTTACTCATGTCCCCATAGTCACACTGATCTTCTTGCTCCTTGTTAGGCAGTCATGGATCCTCTGGCCTTAGGACCTCTGCTATTTCTGTTCCTTCTGCATGGAACATTATTTTCACAGTTGTCATAATGGGTCTTGCTGCATTTGAGTTTCTATTTAAGTGTCGCTTCATCACAGAGGTATTCCATAATCCCTTACTTATTAATAAGAACTCTTGTCACTCCTCATTTACTTATTCTTATTTGTAGATTTTTATATAGCTATTTTAATTTAACTACCTGATATTATATTACTATTGGCTTGTTTTTGTCCCTCACCAGAATGTAGGTTGCAAGAGAGCAGGGATGTTTGTTTATTTATTTTTTTCAGTTGTAACCCCAGTGCCAAGTATACAGTATGTATTCAGCAATTTCATCTCAAGGGAGGAGTGAGTATAATTACAGTTTTGTAAGGTGTCACCAGGTAAATTGTGACACCTGTTAGGATAGATCACTCCAGGTACCATATCTGGATAGCTCATGTCATTGATCATTGATCATTGGTAGATCATCTCATTGATGCCTTTTCCCTTGAAATACAAACATTCAAATAGGACCTTATGTTTGGTTTAAAACCCATTCTTTATTTGGGAATTGAAAAAATAAATTATCCATATCTTTCTCTCATTTCTTTAGCTGCTTTTTTTTTCATCCCCAGATTTGCCAGTAATCCTCATCTGTAAGATTTATCTGTCCTAGTTTTCTAGTGAACTAGTTTGTCACCCTTTGTCAAAAGCTCAATCCCTGAAACTAAATTGTGATGGCTTGGAATTAAATAATTATCTCCTTTCTGAAATTAAGCTGTCCTGCTACAAATACTAATTCTACTATAGTCTCCTTTGCTGCCTAATAGACTTTGAATCTGACAGGCAGACAGTCTGAGGAGCTATGGTGACCATACTTTTTCCTTGCCCCTTGTATCAAATTGCTTGCCCTGCCCAGAAAACTTGTCCCTTCCTCTGGGGTTGGGTCCCAATTTGACTTCAGAGAACATTCATTTCTCTTACACTTCGCAGGGTCCATGTTTGATAGGGATTCTCCTGTTATAGACATATACTGTGAATTATCAATACCTTCTGATAAAGGAACCAAGAATTACCTATTGTTTTGAATATCTGAGGCCTTACTGTGAATACAGGTTGTATTTGTATCCAAATTAAAAATGAGAACCTTATATTCCCTTAAATTGTTCACTTGTACTACATGGATAATATTTTCCTTATCCTTGGGCCTCCTCAATTCAAGGTGTTTCTTCTGTAATCCATTAACCTCTACTGCCAAGATTCCAATATGTCATACTCTTTTTTTTTTCCCCTTCTGGAGTTCACCTTAGTGGCATAGATCTCAATGTTTTTGAATTCATGCTTAATTCAGTGCTAAGTACTTTTTGTTCCTATTGTGGTGATTGTTGAGATTTTTGTGTGCTTTTTCCTCTTTATATCTTTTAAATAGCTGAATTATATAGGGACAGATCTTATTCTTAACTCTTTACTAAAGTCAATTCCAGTTACTTTTAAAAATGTAACTGTTGTGTGATGTACTTCACAGATATTTTACTTCACTTTTTCAAATTTTATTTAAAAATAATCATTAAAATTTCTTTTTAAAATTAAAACAATAAAAAATAATCATGACTTGCATTTTAATTTTAGGTATAACTATCAATTCAGTAACTGTGATTAAAACTTTTTGCTGGCTTTCTGTTCACAAACTGGGCTTTCAAATATCCCTTCAAAAGAGAGTATTCTTTGAGGTTAAAACAGAACAGTAGATAGAATTTTATTTTTCCATATATCCCCATCCCATCCCAACCTATGTACGTTTACCCATGATCTCATAACTTAGAAGTTCTCCAGACAGAATATGTTGCCTGAATGACAGCTTTCAGTCATACATCATTCTGTGAATCTAACAAAAAAATAACCATTGTTTTACCCTGGATGATAACGCTTGCTCTCCACACTCTTCAATGTCTGACTTACATATTCTTCCTTATGTTGATATAACATACAGAATTATTTTTCTGAAAAATTATTAAATTGTCTTTTGCCTGTTGAACATTCAAAATATATTTAACATAATAAAATTATTTTTAAAAATGAAAAAGTAGATTTACATTTTATCAATTGGACAGTCCTCAAAAATTAAGTTGGTGAAATTTGTTTTGGGGGCCTCTCATCTTGGATCATCATGCTACCCCTACCCTGCTAATTAATGCTCCATGCCGTTCCCTGTGATGATGTAGCCATCTTGACCTGTTCTTAACATCTCATATATATTTTTTTAAAAAAAACTGATCTTATTTCCAATGAGCCAGATAGTTCCTACTGAATTTTTTACATATATGTCATTTATCAGTTCTGTGGATACTATGTACATTTGAGTAAAGACCTTTCAGAGAGGGTCCTACATTAGATATAACAGTGTATCCTGGTCTTACTATCCCTGTCAATTTTTCTTCTTTGAGCTGGGACACATCAATGAACTCTACCTAGCTTTACTTTTTTTTCTTTTTTGGAATGTTTATTTATTTATTTAATGTATATTTATTTTTGAGAGAGAGAAAGAGCGTGAGCAGGGGAGAGGCAGAGGGAGAGGGAGACACAAAATCCGAAGCAGGCTCCAGGCTCTGAGCTGACAGCACACAGCCCGATGCAGGGCTCGAGCCCATGAACCGTGAGATCATGACCTGAGCCCAAAGCCAGATGCTTAACCGACTGAGCCACCCAGGCACTGCAAATGTTTATTTATTTTGAGAGAGAGCACAAGCATGAGTAGGGGGAGGGGAAGAGAGAGGGAGAGAGAGAATCCAAACGTGGGGCTTGAAAAGGCAGACATGACCTGAGCCAAAATCAAGAGTCGGACACTCAACCAACTGAGCCACCCAGGCGCCCCTAGCTTTTTATCTTAACATACCTAGTTTATATATTTACAAAAACAAGATTAAAAGCTACTTCATGAGACTTTAGTGAGTATGAAGTAAATTAATGAATATAAAATGATTAAGACAGTATCTGGAAAAATGCAGATGCTCATTATCTGTGGCTTTCTTTGTCCTTTGCAAGTGTAGGGAAGACTTTGTCACCCTTTAAATTCAATCATGTCTCATTTACGTTATCTACCTTCATGAAACATTTTGTCCCTAGTCAATTGTGGGAAAGATTTGTATCTACAGTATCTTGTTTCTTTTTTCTGTTTCAGCATTAACTATTCACTTACTGCTAGGTTTTCTCCTTATTTGAAATATTAAGTAGACAGAACTCATACTAAATGGAAAGGATAAGACCCTTGATTTTTCTTTATAGGCTTAGAGAAACCAAAATACTTTTGATTGTCAGCTTAGAGAACCCAGAATGACAGAGGTTACAATTGGGTTATGAACTCTGAGACCAGTTTCATGACCCAAATTTCCTGATACCTGGAAGGCTTAAGTACCTGTGTCTTCAAAACACATGCTCTTCTTTGACCAACCAAATTGGTTCATAATGAAGGTCTTTGCCCTTGTTCCAAGTGCATTTTTTCTTAGTTTGTCTTTCGATTGAACTCTCCTGGTGCTGTCTAAGCCCATCATATATTTGCACACCCTCTGCTGCTATACACTGTGCTGACAAATGTGCTAACAAATTCCAGATAGCAGGTAAAAAAAATGTCACATTCAGTAAATGGTCATTTTACTCGTAAACATAGCATCTTTTAATCTTATCCTCAAATCAAATTATTTAAGTATAGCTCCTAAAGGATGAGAAACGAATGGTGAATATATTCTACTCCAAGCCTCTGTTGACCAACCAAAACATGATAATAATGAAACGGCTTAAAAACTTCTTATTAAGCTTACAATATGTAAATTCTTATCTATTGAAGAAGAAAATAGGGCACTTTCTGGGTTAAGATAAAAAGAAAATGAAAATAAAAGCGAGAGAGATAACATTTGAATAAGAAACTCTAAAAACCCTGGTTTGATAAGTGCATTTTCAAACTAGAAGTTATTTATATAAGAAGATTCATGTAAATACAAACATAGCCGGTTGTACAAATCACAGAATGCAAACAACACTGAAAGATCTTTAAAGCATGATGTATACAGCTAAACGCATACCTTTTTAATATGAGAATTTGCTTTTTCTTCAGAAAAAAAAATGAACCAGACAACTCATACCTCTTTCTACAAATCAGGTTTAGAAAACCATGATTCTCACCACTACTATCCTCATGCAGTGTCAGACATGAGAGATTATTTTATTATACTAGGTATTATAATAACTGCTAGATATCTAATGCCAGAGAACTAACTGATTAGATTGTTTAGATTCTATCCTTTGGAAAAGGGAAGGACAGCTTCTGTAGCATTCTAGAGGATAGAAAAAGACAAATAGATGGAAAATACAGTAAGGAAGTTATGAACTCAAGAGAAGAAGGGATTTTTTAAAAATAATACCATCCATCAGTGTTGTAAAGCCGTGTGCTTTCCACCACGAGTCAATCTAGTAGAATCTGGTAACCAGGTGTCAAGCGGGAAGCTGATGTGACTTCCGTGTAGCCAGAAATGGGAATAAATCATTTCCGTTTTTTTTTCCTGTGCCAGGTTTACATGATTCTAAGTGTAACATTGGTTTTTCCAGGCCTAAATTTGAGCAAAATAGAGATAGAGATGAATTTGGGGGGAGGATAACTGATTGGGATTTGTGTCATCTGTAGACTCTACATTGTCTGATGGTGGATGCTATTCAGTCATATTCTCAGCCCATTTTGAACACAGAATTCTAAATAGCAATAGCACTTCATAGTAGTGACCTGATTTAAGTTCTCACAGAAAGGAAAGGGAATGAAAAGAGAGGTGGGTAAAGAGAAGAAATAAAGTAAGACACAGACACTTAGTTTCTTCTTTGGAAACTATAGTTACATGATCAATACCTAGATGCTAATTAGTTATAGGAATAGATTGTTAGGGGATGAGATTTCCTGTGTGTGTGTGTGTGTGTGTGTGTGTGTGTGTGTGTGTGTATACACATATAAAACCAGATTCTCACAGGAGAGAAAATTTTATAATGTAATGTGTATGAAATATAACGGAAACAATGGTATCTGGTTTTTGCAAAATTTAGAGTATGAAACACTGTAAGATTTATATGTGCTTGGAAAAAAGCCAACTGGCACCAGGTTTCGCATGGAGGAAGGACTGTTCTGATACAGAGACATTGAACCACTATCTGTGTTATGCTCCTGTAGTAATTCAAAGTGGTAGGTTTACACAGCTGAGTTGGGTATAGGAGTGAGGAAGAATGTGGGATTACCCAAGGATGGCTACACAAGTCCCACTGTGAGGTACTAGGTACAAAACCAAGGTGAAGTTAGAGGAATGAACCAAGAAAGGAAGAAAGAGGGGTGTGTGTGCGTCCTATAAGAAGTCAAGCTGGCATAACTGAGAGCATTTGGAGTACCGTGTCCTTGTTCGTCTCGCTGACTTGGGAGCAGTCGATGTAAGTAAATAAATGTTGGCAAATGCATAATGATTTGCCTCCTTTATCTCCCTGGTTTTGTCAGTGCAAGAACCATTTTGAGATTGGGAAAGAACTTGTATTCATTCCTAAGGTAGTGCTTGTGAGTTCAATTGAGATCGTACTGTCTCAGTACAGCCTGCTACCATGGCTGAACCATTCACCCTGCTGTCAAAAGTGATACCACCTACTTAGCTGCAACAGACACGTTGTGAAGCACTCACTGGATATCTCATGTCTGTGATATGCTTGGCATCACACAAAATTTCCTTAAGTAATCCCAGCTGGTCTCTCTCCCTCAAGTTCTCTGTGTGGCATGTGGGTTTGACAGTCACCTGTCAAAATTTGGTCATATTCTCTCCTCTATTAGCTGTAAAGAGCATAGCAGGCCAGCTGTCATTACTACACTAGGCAATTCAAAAACTAATATGGGCTCTGTGGGGTCAATTTACTAGAAAGAAAATTTTATTTACTGTAGAACCAATTTGTGTTTTGTTCAGGGTTGAAGTCCATTTCTGAGGGATAATACTGCTTTAACGATTTTTAAAGAGACACTCTTAAATTATCCAGTATAAAGACAAGATGAATAATAATAACATTTAAAGACATACTAATTATCTGGAAGGCTAAGCTGTTATGGAATTCTTATCAGAAGCAATTCTTAAGACATAGGCTTTTTCTTTCATTCCCACAAACAAGCTTTCAGTTTTGATGGTAACACTGAAATATGAAGCACACGATAGAGAAATTTTTAGCTAAATTATCTGGGAAGATTAACAATACACAAATAATGAGATGATGATCTTTCAAAGAAACCAAGTGGAAGATCCAACAGAAAGTAACCTGAGAAGGAAAACTGAATTTCATCATACCACTTATAAAATCTTTGCAAGGTGTAACCTCCAATCCTAAACCTTACAATTTTTCCATTAAGGAACTTGTGCTAAATGTCCTCTAAATTTCTTATCTAGCTTTCACTGTGTTTGCCAATTTGGGGCACCCCCAAACCAATTTTAAAAGTATAGGAGAGAGATGATATGGGACTTTGAATTTAAATTGGCATTAAAATAGTTTTAAGTCAAATTGTGACATTATTTCCTAAAAGCTAAATCTAACATATGGTGAATCAATAGGCATGTGGTGTCCTGAGTAAAAATTTTTGTCTGTTTTCTGCTTGTTTTTCCTAATCATTTTTTTTTTCTTTTTGGCACATAGCAAAATCACACTCAGTTGAATGTTATTGTTAAAGTTACTTCATTTAATTGGTAAAAAGTAAGTAGACAAGACTCTTCCATAATTGCAAGCATAATTAGAGAAGGATTGGGTCTAGTGTCAAGTTCATCGCATGTGTCAGATAAGGAGATTGTCATTAGGCTTCATTTCACTAATAGCATTTGAAAGGTGTGACATTAATGATACCCAGAATTGTCACACAGGCGCTATATGATACAGACCCAGAAGGCCATGGATGATTTGGACCTTTATAGCTGCAGAGCAAGCAGAAAAAAGCTGGGCATGTTTGTAGTTTATACTTGGTATGTGATCTTTAGATTCATAACAAAACAGTCCCCTTCTTTTCGGCCTGACTTGAGAATCAAAAGAGAGAGAGAGAGGGAAAAAAAAGACAATAAGAAAAGCCTATAAAGACCAAAATATTATAGCTGATAAAACTTATAGTAACAGCTCAAACATATTGAGGTCAAAGTACTGTTCTGAGGGATTTACACGTTAACCCGTTTTATCCTCATTAAAGGCTTTTATCATAAAAGGTAATATTTTCCTATTTTACACATAAACAAAACTGAATGAGGGAGATATTAAGTAATTCGACTAAGGTCACAATGTTGGTAAGTTGCAGAGCTCAGATCTGAACCATGGCAGTCTGGCCCCAGGCTCCTTGCTCTTCACCATTATATTTTACTCCTTTTCTGATACTGGAGGCTCTGCCTTCCTCTGTGGGTGAGTCCTAATTCAGAGTCCCCGTTATGACAGTTGCCTACATATCACAAACAATTCTGGGCTGGAACAGAACTCACAGGGAAAGAGACTGGCCCTGGCAAAAATTCAGAATTGGGAAAAGGAGCCAAATGCATGTCTGTGGATAGCTTACTCTCAAGAGAAAGGAAGAGGAAGGTGGGCAATATATGTCCATTTCATTTCTTCAAAATGATAGAGCCCGTTAATTTTCTCTTCCTCCCTGGAGAAGAGAGTGAGGGGATGGAGAGAAGCAAGTGTATTGCATTACTGATTCTACCTCCCTATGGAAGACAATCTTAGTAATGAAGAAGTGTCCTCTGCTCTCCCATCTGCCTACTACCTTCTCCAGCCTTTTCCTTTTCTTTAGTTGGGCTGAATCTGTGGTCAACCAGGGTGGCAGGGAGATAAGCAGTGCATCAGAACAAATCCCTTCTCAGCTGTGTTAAGGAACCAATCACTTATCTGAGGGTATCCTCCTGGAACCACCAGGGGCACCTGGGTGGCTCAGTCCATTGAGCATCCAACTCTTGATTTTGCCTCAGGTCATGATCTTATGGTTTGTGAGACTCTGAAATAGTTACGAATAACTCTAAACCACTGACTTCTTGGTTTACCCAAACAGTTGCCATTCAGAGACATCTTTTCTTTCTAGAGTTGAATATTTCCAGCCAGAGGATTACCTCTCATTGTTCCATCATTTAAATTGCCCTTAATTGGATCTATTATCATCCTTATCCTTGGCTTTTGTTTAATACACCTTATCTTTATTGTTTGTTTCCTAGAGTCTCAAGTCCAAAAATTTCACGGGCATGATCTCTCAGGCACAAGTAACATCTCTATAATTTCTTTCTTGAGTCTAAACAAAGAATCTGACCTACTTCAGTAGACTATGTTGGGCATCAACAGTTTCAAACTGGAAACTCAGTAGCTCAGGAACTGAACATTTGAAAGCAGCTAATATCATTCTGTGCTTCAGTGACTAAAAGACCTGATTATGGAAAGACCAACTTGTCCAATGATGAATACTTGCCTCAGTCATCTTTGCTTCCTAAGATTTTTTTTTGCATCTGTAGTTTGCTGGCATCCTCTGAAGTTTTTGCAAGGCCTGTAAGTATGCTAAGGCCAATGCCTTTGAATTGAAGATCAAGCTGCAGCAATTTATACCTCAAAGCTTCTATTTGTCTCTGTGCCTTTCTTGACACTCTTACATTTGCCAAAGCAATATGGCTGAACTCAGCTCCACCCCACGTTACCTACACCTGGAAAAGTCATGTGCCCATTAGCATCTGATTAAAGTCCCCAGAGTCTGTGCCATTACTGAGGAAAGCCCTTATGGTGAGGACCTCAGCCTATAGCTGTGAAACTCCATATTCTCACTTTTCGTAAAGCTTACAGACTCCAAGTATCTGGAGGCATTTTCTTTTGCTGCAAAGAGGGAAAAGACTTGATAAGGTCCAGAGTCAGTTGCCTTGCCTTTATAAAAATTGTCACAGGGGCACCTGGGTGGCTCAGTCGATTGAGCATCCAACTCTTGATTTGCTTCAGGGCATGATCTTGTGGTTTGTGAGTTCGAGCCCTGCGTAGGGCTCTGTAATGACAGTGCAAAGTTTGCTTGGAATTCTCTCTTTCCCTTTTTCCCTCTGCACTTCCCCCACACGTGCTCTCTCTCCTTCTCTCTCAAAATTAATAAGTAAACTTAAAAAAAATCATCACACAACTGGTATTAAGCCAAGGGAAATATCAGTGACCCCTCTCCCCAAAAAACTCCTACAGAGGCAAATATTAAGCTAATGGAATGTGCCCAAGTTGTAATAGTTAAAGGCCAAATGTCTGGATATAAAAAGATATGTGACTCGATATAATAATAGATAGAAATTAACAAGATATAAGCACATTAATTTTTAAATAAAAAACATAGTCACAATGCTATACATTATATACCCAGAACTTTTTTATCATATAAATGGAAATTTTTACCTTTGACCATCTTCATCCATTTCCCCCACCCCCACTTGTTGTGTCTGGAAACCACCAATCTGTTTTCTGTATCTATGTGTTCAGGCTTTTTAGATTCTATGTATAAGTGAAATCATAGAATATTTGTCCTTCTCTGTGCGACTTATTTCACTTAGCATAATGTCCTCAGGTTTCATCCGTGTTGTCACAAATGGTAGGATTTCCTTCTTTCTGATGGCTGAATAATATTCCACTATGTATATGCACATACTTCCATACATACACAACACATTTTTTTTATCCACTCATCCATCACTAGACATTTAACTTTTTTCCATATCCTGGCAATTATAAATGATGCTGCAATCAACATGGGAGTGAAGATATCTTTTCTAGATAGTGATTTGATTTGTTTCATCTATGTGCCCAAAAGTGGAATCAGATGGTAATTCGATTTTTAATTTTTTGAGGAATCTCTACACCCTTTTCCATAGTTGTTGCATTAAGATATATTCCCACCAACAGTGCACAAATTCCTTTTTCTCTACATCCTTATCAGCACTTTTCCCTTTTCTCACATCCTTATCAGTGTTAACTCTTGTCTTTTTGATAATAACCATGCAAACAGATTTTTTCATGTGCCTGTTGGCCATCCGGATGTCTTCTTTAGAGAAGTGTCTATTCATGTTTTCTGCCCATTTCTTCACTGGGTTATTTGTTTTTTGGGTGTGGAGTTTGGTGAGCTCTTTATAGATTTTGGATACTAGCCCTTTGTCCGATATGTCATTTGCAAATATCTTTTCCCATTCTGTTGGTTGTCTTTTAGTTTTGTTGGTTGTTTCCTTTGCTGTGCAGAAGCTTTTTATCTTCATAAGGTCCCAGTAGTTCATTTTTGCTTTTAATTCCCTTGCCTTTGGGGATGTGTCAAGTAAGAAATTGCTACGGCTGAGGTCAGAGAGGTCTTTTCCTGCTTTCTCCTCTAGGGTTTTGATGGTTTCCTGTCTCACATTCAGGTCCTTTATCCATTTTGAGTTTATTTTCGTAAATGGTGTGAGAAAGTGGTCTAGTTTCATTCTTCTGCATGTTGCTGTCCAGTTCTCCCAGCACCATTTGTTAGAGACTGTCTTTTTTCCATTGGATATTCTTTCCTGCTTTGTCAAAGATGAGTTGGCCATACGTTTGTGGGTCTAGTTTTGGGGTTTCTATTCTATTCCATTGGTCTATGTGTCTGTTTTTGTGCCAGTACCATGCTGTCTTGATGATGACAGCTTTGTAATAGAGGCTAAAGTCTGGGATTGTGATGCCTCCTGCTTTGGTCTTCTTCAAAATTACTTTGGCTATTCGGGGCCTTTTGTGGTTCCATATGAATTTTAGGATTGCTTGTTCTAGTTTCAAGAAGAATGCTAGTGCAATTTTGATTGGGATTGCATTGAATGTGTAGATAGCTTTGGGTAGTATTGACATTTTGACAATATTTATTCTTCCAATCCATGAGCAAGGAATGTTTTTCCATTTCTTTATATCTTCTTCAATTTCCTTCATAAGCTTTCTATAGTTTTCAGCATACAGATCCTTTACATCTTTGGTTAGATTTATTCCTAGGTATTTTATGCTTCTTGGTGCAATTGTGAATGGGATCAGTTTCTTTAGTTGTCTTTCTGTTGCTTCATTATTAGTGTATAAGAATGCAACTGATTTTTGTACATTGATTTTGTATCCTGCAACTTTGCTAAATTCATGTATCAGTTTTAGCAGACTTCTGGTGGAGTCTATCGGATTTTCCATGTATAATATCATGTCATCTGCAAAAAGTGAAAGCTTGACTTCATCTTTGCCAATTTTGATGCCTTTGATTTCCTTTTGTTGTCTGATTGCTGATGCTAGAACTTCCAACACTATGTTAAACAACAGCATGAGAGTGGACATCCCTGTCATGTTCCTGATCTCAGCGAAAAAGCTCTCAGTTTTTCCCCATTGAGGATGATGTTAGCTGTGGGCTTTTCATAAATGGCTTTTATGATCTTTTAGTATGTTCCTTCTATCCCGACTTTCTCGAGGGTTTTTATTAAGAAATGTTGCTGAATTTTGTCAAAGGCCTTTTCTGCATCGATTGACAGGATCATATGGTTCTTTTCTTTTATTAATGTGATGTATCACATTGATTGATTTGCGAATGTTGAACCAGCCCTGCATCCCAGGAATGAATCCCACTTGATCATGGTGAATAATTCTTTTTATATGCTGTTGAATTCGATTTGCTAGTATCTTATTGAGAATTTTTGCATCCATATTCATCAGGGATATTGGCCTGTAGTTCTCTTTTTTTACCGGGTCTCGGTCTGGTTTAGGAATCAAAGTAATACTGGCTTCATAGAATGAGTCTGGCAGTTTTCCTTCCCTTTCTATTTTTTGGAATAACTTGAGAAGGATAGGTATTATCTCTGCTTTAAACGTCTGGTAGAACTCCCCTGGGAAGCCATCTGGTCCTGGACTCTTATTTGTTGGGAGATTTTTGATAACTGATTCAATTTCTTCACTGGTTATGGGTCTGTTCAAGCTTTCTATTTCCTCCTGATTGAGTTTTGGAAGCGTGTGGGTGTTTAGGAATTTTTCCATTTCTTCCAGGTTGTCCAGTTTGTTGGCATATAATTTTTCATAGTATTCCCTGATAATTGTTTGTATCTCTGAGGGATTGGTTGTAATAATTCCATTTTCATTCATGATTTTATCTATTTGGGTCATCTCCCTTCTCTTTTTGAGAAGCCTGGCTAGAGGTTTGCCAATTTTGTTTATTTTTTCAAAAAAGCAACTCTTGGTTTCGTTGATCTGCTCTACCATTTTTTTTTTAAGATTCTATATTGTTTATTTCTGCTCTGATCTTTATTATTTCTCTTCTTCTGCTGGATTTAGGCTGTCTTTGCTGTTCTGCTTCTATTTCCTTTAGGTGTGCTGTTAGATTTTGTATTTGGGATTTTTCTTGTTTCTTGAGATAGGCCTGGATTGCAATGTATTTTCCTCTCAGGACTGCCTTCGCTGCATCCCAAAGCGTTTGGATTGTTGTATTTTCATTTTCGTTTGTTTCCATATATTTTTTAATTTCTTCTCTAATTGCCTGGTTGACCCATTCATTCTTTAGTAGGGTGTTATTTAACCTCCATGCTTTTGGAGGTTTTCCAGACTTTTTCCTGAGGTTGATTTCAAGCTTCATAGCATTGTGGTCTGAAAGTATGCATGGTATGATTTCAATTCTTGTATACTTATGAAGGGCTGTTTTGTGACCCAGTATATGATCTATCTTGGAGAATGTTCCATGTGCACTCAAGAATAAAGTATATTCTGTTGCTTTGGGATGCAGAGTTCTAAATATATCTGTCAAGTCCATCTGATCCAATGTCTCATTCAGGGCCCTTGTTTCTTTATTGACCGTGTGTCTAGATGATCTATCCGTTTCTGTAAGTGGAGTGTTAAAGTCCCCTGCAATTACCACATTCTTACCAATAAGGTTGCTTATGTTTGTGAGTAATTGTTTTATATATTTGGGGGCTCCTGTATTAGGAGCATAGACATTTATAATTGTTAGCTCTTCCTGATGGATAGACCCTGTGATTATTATATAATGCCCTTCTTCATCTGTTGTTACAGCCTTTAATTTAAAGTCTAGTTTGTCTGATATAAGTATGGCTACTCCAGCTTTCTTTTGACTTCCAGTGGCATGATAAATAGTTCTCCTTCCCCTCACTCTCAATCTGAAGGTGTCCTCAGGTCTAAAATGAGTCTCTTGTAGACAGCAAATAGATGGGTCTTGTTTTTTTTATCCATTCTGATATCCTATGTCTTTTGGTTGGTGCATTTAGTCCATTTACATTCAGTGTTATTATAGAAAGATATGGGTTTAGAGTCATTGTGATGTCTGTAGGCTTCATGCTTGTAGTGATGTCTCTGGTACTTTGTCTCACAGGATCCCCCTTACGATCTCTTGTAGGGCTGGTTTAGTGGTGACAAATTCCTTCAGTTTTTGTTTGTTTGGTAAGACCTTTATCTTTCCTTCTATTCTGAATGACAGACTTGCTGGATAAAGGATTCTTGGCTGCATATTTTTTCTGTTCAACACATTGAAGATCTCCTGCCATTCCTTTCTGGCCTGCCAAGTTTCAGTAGAGAGATTGGTCACAAGTCTTATAGGTCTCCCTTGATATGTTAGAGCACGTTTATCTCTAGCTGCTTTCAGAATTTTCTCTTTATCCTTGTATTCTGCCAGTTTCACTATGATATGTCATGCAGAAGATCGATTCAAGTTTAGTCTGAAGGGAGTTCTATGTGCCTCTTGGATTTCAATGCCTTTTTCCTTCCCCAGATCCGGGAAGTTCTCAGCTATTATTTCTTCAAGTACCCCTTCAGCACCTTTCCCTCTCTCTTCCTCCTCTGGAATACCAATTATGTGTAGATTATTTCTCTTTAGTGCATCACTTAGTTCTCTAATTTTCCCCTCATACTCCTGGATTTTTTTATCTCTCTTTTTCTCAGCTGCTTCTTTTTCCATAATTTTATCTTCTAGTTCACCTATTCTCTCCTCTGCCTCTTCAATCCAAGCCGTAGTTGTCTCCATTTTATTTTGCAGCTCATTTATAGCATTTTTTAGCACCTCCTGGCTGTTCCTTAGTCCCTTGATCTCTGTAGCAAGAGATTCTCTGCTGTCCTTTATACTGTTTTCAAGCCCAGTGATTAATTTTATGACTATTATTCTAAATTCACTTTCTGTTATATTGTTTAAATCCTTTTTGATCAGTTCGTTAGCTGTTGTTATTTCCTGGACATTTTTCTGAGGGGAATTCTTCCGTTTAGTCATTTTGGATAGTCCCTGGTCTGGTGCGGGACTGTGGGGCACTTCCACTGTGCTGTCTTGAATAACTTGCATTGGTAGGCGGGGCTGTAGTCAGACCTGATGTCTGCCCCTAGCCCACTGCTGGGGCCACAGTCAGACTGGTGTGTGCCTTCTCTTTCCCTCTCCTAGGGGCGGGATTCACTGTGGGGTGGTGTGGCCCATCCGAGCTACTTGCACACTGCCAGGCTTGTGGTGCTGGGGATCTGGCATATTAGCGGGGGTGGATCGGCAAGGTGCATGGGGGCGGGAGGGGCAGGCTCAGCTCGCTTTTCCTTTGTTGATCCGCTTCAGGAGGGGCCCTGCGGCACCGGGAGGGAGTAAGACCCGCCAGAGGGATGGATCCGCAGAAGCACAGCTTTGGGTGTTTGTGCGGTGCAAGCAAGTTCCCTGGCAGTAACTGGTTCCCTTTGGGATTTTGGCTGGGGGATGGGCGAAGGTATGGGTGAGGGAGATGGCGCTGGCGAGTGCCTTCGTTCCCCACCAAGCTGAGCTCTGTCATCTGGGGCTCAACAACTCTCCCTCCCATTTTCCTCCAGCCCTCCTGTTCTCTGAGCAGAGCTGTTAACTTATGACCTCCCAGATGCTAAGTCCCGTTTGCTGTTGGAACAAACTCCGTCCAGCCCCTCCGCTTTTGTAAGCCAGACTCTGTGCTCTGCTTGGCCGATGGGCTGCCCCTCCACCCCGGCTCCCTCCCGCCAGTCCGTGGAGCGCGTACCACCTCTCCGCCCTTCCTACCCTCTTCCATGGGCCTCTCGTCTGCGCTTGGCTCCGGAGACTCCGTTCTGCTAGTCTTCTGACGATTTTCTGGGTTATTTAGGCAGGTGTAGGTGGAATCTAAGTGATCAGCAGGACCCGCGGTGAGCCCAGGGTCCTCCTACTCCGCCATCTTCCCAGGATCCTCTAAAGTTGAACTTTTAAATGAACTTGTATCCCATGATTCAGGTCTTTTCCCCCCCTATAAATTCAGTCCCCTTATAAATTTATAGTATGAAGAGAAGAAATGAGATACATTGTATGTACCTACTTATTCCCTCTAAACCTACCCAATAAGTAATACTGGAGTTCTCTATACACAAAAGGAAAGAGCAGAAGTAGAAAAGAAAGAAAAGCATTATTGTGTTGTACCTAAATTGTATTAAAGTCTGGCACGTAGAAAGACTGAGTACCAAATCAAGAAAGGAAGGCAAAAAATAAATAAGGAAGGAAAATAAGAGGATACAGAATTAAACTTTCAAATATCACCTCATCCCTTTAAATTACTGGAGTTTTGAAGTAATAATTTGATATCAACAAGCTCTATAGCTTAAGTTCTGAGGGTAATTAAATAATGACCTTGTGGACAGTGAAGGTTAACCATGGAGAATGGCATCTTACTGTTTCTTAGCAAACTTCAGACCTGAAGAGATTGGCCCTTTTTCATCAATGAGATGTAAACATGCAAACAGAATAGAAAAATGAATGAAAAAATAAAAACAAAGGGCCAGGTAAAGGCAGTGCAGCTAAAAGAGCATAAGTATGGATAAAAAATTCAAAATTATCGCATTTTCTGAGCATTTTATTATGAAAACTTTGAACCATTCATAAAGTCTAACAATTATATAATTGTTATTTACAGTTGTTGAAACTCTGCCATATTTGTTTATACATATAACTAAGTCACTTGAAAATAAGTTGTAGACATCATGTCTATAATCATTTTCTCTTAAGAAGACATTTCTGATTTAAAAATTTTTTTTAAATGTTTTTATTTTTGAGAGAGAGAGAAAGAGAGAGAGACAGACAGACAGAGCAGGAGAATGGGAGGGGCAGAGAGAGAGGGAAAGACATAATCTGAAGCAGGCTCCAGGCTCTGCGCTGACTGCACAGAGTCTGATGTGGGGCTCAAACTCACAATCTATGAGATCATGACCTGAGCCAAATTCAGACACTTAACACACTGAGCCACCCAGGTGCCCCAGAAATTTTCTTATGTAATCACAACACCATTATTTCACTGAACAAATATAAGATGATCCCAAGAATTTTTTAATAGATTTTTAAAATTTAGGGGCACCTGGGTGGCTACACCAAATCTAAAATGTATTATATTGTACTATATTATACTATGTTATACTGTACTTAAAACCAAGAGATATTACATACAAATGCAACAAAATAGAAAATCAGTGTAGACAGAAGTACCAAGAAACATTTAGTGAACTATAAAAGTTGCATTTGAAATCACTGAGAGAAATATGGGATTTCCAATAAACAATTTATGGACAATTAAAAAGCCATTTGGAAAATAATCAACTGCAACCATACCTGAGACTCTTTCCTTCTAGGCCCCACAGGGTTCTCAGTCTTTGGGGGAGGTGTAGTAGCAATGTTACAGAAATTTCCTCTGCAGTGCACTGAAACTGAATGCCAGTTTTCATACATTTTCTGTTTTGGCAAATGTTCTCGACTTAATTTCCATTTGTAGGAAATAGAGAAGGTGGAAAATAAGTCAAAATACTCTATAAGGAAATAGACTGACCCAGTGTGAGGAGCACACTAAAGACAATTGTCCTGGACCCTTCCATATGTTAATGTCATGGAGGAAACATGGAAGAAACAGGGAGGGGGGAAAAAAAGACCTGAAAGACCTAACAACCTAATGCAAAATGTTAGCCATGATTGGGTCTTTGTGTGAATATTTTATTTTTTTAAATTTATTTATTTATTTTGAAAGGTGGGGAGTGGGGGCGGGAGGGAGAGAGAGAGATTGAGAGAATGAATCCCAAGCCCCCTCTGCGCTGACGGTGCACTCAAACCCACGAACCCTGAGATCATGACCTTAGCTGAAATAAAGAGTTGGAAGTTTAACTGACTGAGACACCCTGAGAGCTAGAAGGGGAGGGGCAGAGAGACGGGGAGGGGGAGAGGCAGAGAGAGAGAGAGAGAGAGAGAATTCCAAGTAGGCTCTGCATGCTCAGTGCAGAGCCCAACACAGGGCTTGAACTCACAAACCATGAGATCATAACCTGAGCCAAAATCATCAGGAGTCTGATGCTTAACCAACTGAGCCACCCAAGAGCCCCTCAGGAGTTTTTTTTTTTTATACTTCTCCACATGCAAATTTTGTACATTTCTCATTAGATTTATGTCTTTCATTTTTTTTATAAACAAAGTCATCTTTTTCATTATACTTATTACCTACTAGTGTTTGTATAGGTGACTATAATTAATTTTTTAATATTAATTTTATATTTTTCTACATGACTAAGTTTTCTTACTACTTGTTTTAGCCTCAGTGTTAAACCTTCTGGGCTTTTTCAGATGTGAAGTTATATTACCTTCAATGAGATATTAAAAAAAATTCCTTTTCAATATTAGAGCCTCTAATTGGCTTCTGCTTTCTAGCTGCAAAGTCTGGTATCTTCAGTGCAACATTAAAAAGGAGTAGAGATAGGAGCCTTCTTGCCTTTTTCCAATTTTAGCAAGCAGAACTCTAGTATTTTTCCACTTCAGTAGGACACTGACTTTTGGAATAAGGTATATAAGTTTTATCATTTTAAGGATGTTTCAATTAGTTACTCATTTAATAATACTTTGAAGCAGAAATAAGTGTTGACTCTAAAGATAGTAAAATATTCATTCTCATGTTTATTAATATAGATAATTACATTAATGGATATCCTAAAATTGAACCATTCTTTTACATTTGTGAAATAAATTCCCATTTGATCGTGATGTATTATTTTTAAATACGTTTGTTGAATTCTATTCAATAATATTTTGTTTAGCATAGTTCTATAAGTGTGGTAGGTAAACTTTGGGTTGCAATTGTTTTTGAAGATTTTCCTCCTATTTTCTGGTGTAGTTTAACAGTATTGGGATTATATCGTCTCTGAAGCTCTGATAGAATCCTCTAGTGGAAGAATCGAGGCTTGATGATTCTTGTGAACAGTTCTTTAAAAACTTTCTCCATAGTTTTCCTCCAGTATTTGGTTATTTTAAACATTCTGTGTCTACTGGGATGTTTTGATAAATTGTATTTCCCTGGAAAATTAATCATTTTTGTAGGTTTTTAAATTCCTTTGCATTGGGCTGGAAATAGTCTCGTATGATACTTTTGTATCTTCTGTTTCATTTGTTTTACATAATTGTTTATTCTCTCTTTTCTCCATTTAGAAAATTAGATTAACTAGTGTTTTAGAATTGCCATCGCTTTCTTGTCCTATTTTCTAACATTTATTTCTTCTCTTACTCTTATGATTTCTTCTGCATTTATTTATTTATTTATTTATTTATTTATTTATTTAACATTTATTTTTGAGAAACAGAGTGAGACAAAGTGTGAACGGGGGAGGGGCAGAGAGAGTAGGAGACACAGAATCTGAAGCAGGCTTCAGGCTCTGAGCAAGCGATCAGCACAGAGCCTGATGCGGGGCTCGAACCCATTAACTGTGAGATCATGACCTGAGCCGATGTCGGACGCTCAACCGACTGAGCCACCCAGGCGCCCCAACTTCTGCTTTTAAAATATAATTACTTTTTCTAGTTTAGACAAATACTATAATTATTTCCATTATTTTTTACCTATACATATTAAAAATCAGAAAAACAATCCAAATATCTTTATGGGCAAAGTGTAATTTTGGGCTGTGTACATGATCCAAAGGTTGAAAAAGCCATGTCTGTTGCTTGAACCTAACACTGCTCTAAGAAATAAAAATCTGAAATATATTTTTTAAAAGGCATGTTTGGTCTCCCCATGAGCAGCTACATATTACAAAAAGCAAGTCCAGTTTGGAGTGGACAGAGAGTATGTATTCTTGTCTGATGGTTGACGTGATCATCTCAAAGATTTAGACCGGACCCGTCAGTTTGATGGTATGGAGTTGCACACTCTTTTGACGGTACAATACTCAGAAAATTTTTTTGTTTTGTGTGTCTCAATGGTTATATGATTATGTTCTGTCAGACAAGTTGAAGGGAAAACATAAAAATATAGAATAAAACAATTTTTTAAAGGCTGAGTTAAGAGTTTTGTGATGTTAACAGAGATTATGTGTATATACACATATACATATGTATGTGTATATATACATATATACATATATACATATATACATATATGTGTATGTATATGCATATGTGTATACATATGTATATTTTTAGGCTATATATATGTATTTAGGCTATATTATATTCTTTTGGGTACTTAATATGAAAAAGTACCATGAAGTTGGTCACTTATAGCTTATCCATCCAACATTCACTAATGTGGACTGAGTTTATGGTTAGCTCACCCATTACATTTTGCCCCAAAAAATAAAAAAGAGGGAAAGACTAGAGCAACTTTTTATATTCCTACTGAGAGCTTAGGTTGGTGACTGAAAAAAACATTATTGAAAGCCTTATTTCTGGAACCAAAAAAAAAACTGAATAAGAAAATGAATATTTTATATTTCATCTGCCAAGAACTCAAATCCCAAATGGCATAGAATGTATTCCTAAATGCAGTTATTGTGGCCATATAGTGTTTGGTCTGTAGCAATGTTCAATCGCTAGTGTTTAAATGCCTTATACTTATATTCATCGTTACACATATAACATATAATTATATTATACATATATATATTCCATACTTAAAGGCACCTTCTTTGTATGAAGCCTGTTTTAGAACTGTCAGTTTATGATGAGCTTGAATACCTTGTGCTACAGATTGTTTTCTAAGCCACTGCAGCACAGAGTTGATTTCAGCAGAGTCATTTTCAGCTGTGTCAAGCTGTGTACTGAATCTCCTAGTACCCAAGCATGGCTCATAGTAGAATACTTTGTCCTGACCCAAGTGAAAAATATCTCACCAAGCATTCTTGGCTATAGAATTTTAAAACCAGAAGCAAATCAGACCAGTTCAATCAAATTCATCTGGACAAATTTTATACAATATAACAGGAAGATCTCTTCCCCCAGTTAATAAATCTACTCAGATGCAGAAACTCTGAGTGTCAGTATTATAAGAAGATTCATGGTTTCTAGAGCATTCCATACATACTTTGCCTTCTCTTGGCTCAAGATATCCCCCCTACATGAAATGATTCCCTTCTCTTCTTTTGCCTTACTCTCATAGTAACAAGCAGACATTATTCCTCAAAGAGTGAAGAATCAGTCATCAAAGAGTATGTTTTTCTAAAACCCTAGTAGCTTGGGCTATGATTCTCCCGTGAGTCCTTGCCACAGGCTTCATTAAGTGTCCACACCTGATATGCCGCAGATGATTCAAGGGCTGTTTGATGCATTGGTCAAGTGGTAGAGCCTCTTGCTCTGCAGCTCCGTCAAAGGCCTCACTCGAAGTTGGGGAGTCCCACCTAAGGCTGGTGCTTTATGATTTACCTGGCAAATGGATCATTGTGATATATTTGCCTTCAAGGTCCAAAGAGCCCCCCTTGAGGATTGTTTTCTTTCATGGTGGTAAGTGTAATATGGTATAACAGTTTTTCTTTCACTCTGGTGGTGATATACCAAAATGTTATAAACCACTGGTTTCCAGCATCCCAAGAGTGCCACAGGCACAGAAGAATCCTGAATACTTTGAAAGGTATCTGCTTATTCCTTATCATTGGCATGATTCCATTGATATAGTAGACCAGAGGGATATCCTGTGATATAATGAGGTAATTTAAACTCTTGGAGATTAAATTATGAAAGAGAGCCAGAGATTTGGCTTGGTGTTGAGATAAGAGAGTGATAGTGTTGTGTCTCTTTTCGTCAGTGGAAACTTACTCTACTCCGATAATGGCACAGATCAGTGTGGGTGATGAAGTCAGCTTGATATTGGCATTCCAGAGGTAGGGCATATGTTGTTAACTCCAATAAAGAGACAACAAATAGAAGAGAAATTTGTTCACCACATGATAAAACTTGTAAAATTCATTGTCATTTTCCATTTTACCTATTTATTTTACCCATAACCCCAAAAGGAAAATTAGATGGAATTGTGATAAGAATCATTAACCTGAATCTTTCAATTATTGCATGATAGCCCTAATCTTTGATTTTTGTTTGCCATTTTGGTAGGTGGTATTATTTCTAGGGGCTTATACTTGCTCCTTTATACCATATTATCACTCAAATAACCAGAGCTTCGTTTTGTAGACATCTTAGACTTAGAGTTGATTTCACCTGAGATGATAAGTTATTTATTACCTGAATCTCACAAGCTTGACTGAAAAGTGGACCAAAGTGATGTTCTTTATCCATTGAGATTAGCATTTCCTCAGAGCCACAAAAGATTGAGGATTTTCTTTTGGTCTAGGTACAGATTTCCTGGTAAATGTTTACAGGTCCCTTTGAGTTGGCTATGAAGAAGGTTTTGAGTCATAATTTCTAGGCTATTACAGGACAGTTGTTGAAAATCTTACAGGCTCTCCTTCATGCAAAAGGATCTTGGTCTATATACTAAGTCACTTCTTGGGACTGGGTCACTCATGTTAAGCCTGTGCTTACCTGGAGTCTGGTGGTTCAGAAGTGCTGCCATCTAACTTCTGGTACTCTGGGATCTGATCATCCCTACCAAAATTAAGGAGTAGCATTAAGTGGAGCATTTCCTAACTTTATCCTTGGGTTCAAGAAGATGGCCACCATAGATTTGATTGGTTGGTTGGTTGATTGAATGCTGGTTCTCTCTTCACACATGTATTTCTTAAGCCTTAGTGAAGGAGCACCCTCTAGAGCACCCTCTAGATCCACCATCTAGATCCAGAGGCGTATGTTATTTGGCTTAATGTATCAGTTGCACATGATAAATGTGCCTTGCTTTCTTCCTGAATATTTGGACTCCTTTCTTCATATTCTACCCAGAAGTTTCTGGCATCTCAACTTCATTTAACATAGTCTGCCCCTGACTCTAGATTTTAGTCCACCAGCTCAGCAGCTATCGTAACTACTCTCAGCTAGGCAAATTAATCCTTTGAGTACACAGTCTTGACAAAATTTTCCTAAACTTGGCTCTGTATAAAATTCTTTTCCTTCCATCCTACTATAAGGCCAAAAAATTAATTTCTAGACCTATTGTCTAGGTTTATGTTGGTTGAAATTAGCAAAGTCTTCAGTTTTGGAGTATGAGTGTCCTTGAACATCCTGCTTGATTCTTATCCCCCTAGAGTGTGCTAAGAGGTAGCAGCAGGTGGGGATAACCAGCTTCTCCCTACAAGACAAATCTTGACATTTAGGGTCCAAGCCTAAAGAACTTGAACTAGCTTCACCAGAGGGAAAAGGATTTGTTTCGCTGGCAGTGGCAATTCAGAGTTCTAGGGCTGGCAAACTCTAGATGGTGCAAGTCTGTTTGAAGGTTCTTGGTTAAATCTTTGCAGTTTACCTCTTTCCCAGACATCCCCCAACTTTTCACTTAGGAGAACTGGCCAGTCTATGCATTCACAGCCGACTCAGCTTTGGATTTAAATGCATGTCTACCGTAAATTGAAAAGAGGCAAGCAATTATTTGGGGACAGTCCTAGAAGCTTCCCTATTCTCCCGTCTATGGCTTAATGAGGATTTAAAACTGTGAATTTACCATTTGCTTTCTTTAAGCTCACCCTTGCATTCACATCACTTGTATTTGTGCACTAAGTAATGATCCTCAGTGACAGCCACTTGTCCATCATATCTTTGCCTTCAGTCACCCTTTATGTAATCAAATATAATGTCTGCGATAGGTCCCTTGGGTTGCTATGCTAATGGGATCATCTTTGCTTTTGTATTGAATCGGCGTGGATGATCAAAATTAAATTCCCATGTCCTTTCATCCCCTACCTACAACCCTGCTGGCTCTAATTCTAATATAAATCAGGGTTTAGGTTTAGAAAATACTACTGTAACAAGTATTGAACAATACACGTTTCCTTAAATTTCAGGAAATAACTTCTAGAATTGTTGGTAGGGATGAACAGATTCTAACTGAACATTCAGGATTGACACCAAGATGTCTATACTCCAGAATCTGGCCACCAATTCATACTCCTTTTAATATCTAGAAAATGCTCTTATCAGGAAGTAACCACAACCACAAAACTTCTCAGAAAACTCATGAGCCATGCTGCACTTTCTGAGACATACTCACAGAAATTACATACTTCACCCTCCCTCTAGACCCCTAGGAAGCCAGTGACTACATGGATACCAACATCTCTGCTCATCCTGATGCAGAAAAATCTAATGGCCAGTCAGCTGCCTACCAGCAGGAACTTAGAAGTAGCAAAAATGAAGCCTTTGCTTCCACCCTCCAGAACTCGTAAAAATAATCAAATTGGCCAAACATAGACCATAATTGGCAAACTATATTCAGAGAAATGAAGTTTTTTTTTTGCTTTCTCTCCTTTAAAGTTAAGGAAAGCATAGAAAACGCTTGAGTCCCATTTCACCACATTCACCACGTCAACATGGGAAGATGTCAACACTGGGAACAGGAGTAGCTATTCCTGGCACCAGAGATCACAGATGTGGGAAAGCTCTTACTCTCTACATGCCCCACAGGTTTTTTTTTTAATATGAAGGACAATGAAATGTTGCCACTCATAAGGGTGTTGTGATAAGTCATTGAGACTATAGTGAATGCCATGACATAGTGGGTGAGTGCAATAACATTGCCCAAGGGGAGCTGAAGGGTTACTTCTCCCTGCACAGGTACTGCTTGTGTTTTCTTCTCCTCCAACTCCTCAGACCCACTGCAGAGCCCAGCATACACCTCCTCCAAATACCACATTAGCTAATATTAAAAACATACATCTTTAGTAGTTAGGAAATCAGGTAATAAACGAAGCAGAACCAAAATGGAGTTTTTGCCTCCTTCCACTCCATTCTCTGATGTCACCAGCCTGATGTTCAGCCCACGTGTGTGCCAGTAACAAGAGATGTTCACAGGTAGCATTCACTGTGATTGATCAGTGCCTTTGCCCTGTTACTGTTACGTATTTTGATTACCCCTTAGGGGCAGATACTATCAAGGAATAACTATGGTCATACAGAAATTGATTGGAGAGCAAAGTGAGCAAGCGCCTCCTGAATATTAAGAGTGCCTGAGGATAAACAGACATTACCCAGCTCCCAAATGAACCTTCTTCCCCATAAAGTAAAACTACCTCCTCTGCAATTTAAACTGACTTCTTATACTGCTTTACAGTTTACTAAGCATCTTCCTATATGCTATTGTATTTGACCTTCACACCCATTCTGTGAACTATAAAGTGGCACTTGCCACTTGTTAGAATAGCATCCTGTATCCTTGCCTGCCCATTGCACTCACACGAAGTACTTATCCTTTGGTTTTTCCTGTTTTTAATGTACTAGACTTACACCAGGAAAATATTTCTCTGTGTATACCCGTGGTAGAACCATATGTATAGGGACTATTTTTTTCTTTTTGTATAGGGAGGTAGTACTTCTCTCACTTGTGTCCTAGCAGTAAGTCCTACGTAGGAGAAGATTAACAACTCATTTTTGTGTTTGAACAAAGGAGCCAAGATGGCTACGAAACAGTTTTTCTGTTGTGGATTCAATAATAGCTCCTGAAATATGCAGACAACATAGGAATTAACATACAAGAAAAACATAACTTGTATCTTGTATCTATTCTTTGAGACGTGTGTGTGTGTGTGTGTGCGTGTGTGTGTGTGTGTGTGCGTGTGTGTGTATTTGTATTTTATACTCCCTTCTCTCATCTTCAAGAACAGGTCCATCCATCCCTGAGTACCATTCACTGCAGGCAATATCAGAAACATATGTGTGTATCCATTACATGTTTTTGTAATGGTGGTATTTTTTGTTTCCATCATCATTTTTATTGTCTCTTGGTACTTGAAAAGCTCTTTGGAAAGCTTCAACCTTTCTTTTTTATACTGAATAGAAAAAAATGAGATTTATGTGTACAGAGATTGGATAATTAACATGTGTTTGTGTGTGTGTGGGGGGGGGATGTGCCCAGGTGCATTTTGTCCCCAAAACATAAATCAACACAAAAAAGTCAATGTCACAGGGGCAGTTCCTTCACACCACTCAAAGACCAAGCTTTTTACAATTTGTATGATGAAACTCCTCAAAAAGTCTATTTCTGTTGCAAATCCTTGGTGCTTTCTGCTGTTGTTTAATACTGACCACATTTTTATATGCTAATTTTTCTGTTATGGATAAGTAGATCAAAACTTGGAGAAGTAAATTTATTTTATCAAGATCCCATGGCTAGTAAATGTCAGAACCAGGACTGAAAGCCTGAGGTTTCAATGTTCATATTCCTCTTCTGCTGAAAAAAAACTTCTTTATGCCCTGAGTGTTGCAGGGAAGGCAACTGGGCTTTGTGGTTCTCCGAAGCAGGTATCGTGTACCTGGGATTGAGGTGGTTCGGGACTATAGATATCACAGAGTAAAGCAGCTTCATGGTGTTCAAATGTTTCCTTGGAATGCCTATTTGATCCAGAAGCCATGAAGCTGATAGATGTTCAAACATAAGAGTTGTTCATCTTCCTAGAACAGTGTATAATAACACAGACAGACACAGATTGAGATCTCAAGTTTTGCACTGTTTGGGCAGATTTGTGCTGCAGTGGTTCTGCTTATGAAAAGTTCTCAATACCAAAACAAAATTGCCTGCTGTTTTAAACCCACTTCATACATTTAAGGAGCAAAGAAAATACATAAAGCATGAAGAGAGGAAGAGAGAAAAAGAGAATAAAGGAAAAGAAGAAAGGAAGGGAAGGAGGGAGAGAGGGAAGGAAGAGAAAAGAGAGAGGAAGGGATGGAGAGACAGAAGGTAGGGAAGGAAGGAAGGAGATCCCAGGGGAGGCAGAGATCCCAAATCCACATCACCTCCTAATCCATTACCCATTTCCCATCTCATGTGATGAGTGAGTGTTGACACAATATTTTTTTCTAATAGAGATGATGGCAGTCATCTTTACTTACATTGATTCAAAAATAAAGAGGTTTTTGCATTGAAAATTTTTATTCAAACATTTATTATAGATGTGAAGGAACTCATAATGTAACTGAGGAGAAGATGGTCAATAAACACTTGTGATATAAAATAGTGTTTTATTTATTTGTTTTTAAATAGTGTTTTAAGAAAATGTTGGCTTCACATTTTAACTTCTAGAAAAATATCAAGACTTTTTTTTCTTTCCTCTAATCCCTTTCTCTTCACCTCTACATATTGGTCAAGGGCATAAATTTGGGCCAAAGGTATAGTGAATCAATAAAAAAGGATAATAGTCTTCCTGTGCCTTAGCTTATCAATTCTGGAATTCTTCTCTTTCCAGATTGCTTTTCTTTGCTTCTCTTCTGTTTTCCTAGTCCAGGTTCACAGCTGTTTCTGTACTTAGGAACTCATGTCATGCCTCACATTTCTCCTCGTTTGAGGAAGAGAATTGTGAACAAAAAACTGGTACGTGGTGAAATCAAAGAATAATAGAGTTTTAAGACTGGAGGCCTGGCAAGTGATCTAGAGAACCCACAAAGGTCGGGGATAGAATGGGATCATAGGATTTCTCTTGAAGGCTGTGATTGGCGATTAGGAGGTCAAAAATGACCAGATCAGCATCAGTGGTGGGCTGTATCATAAGACTAATTTCAGTGGAGTGAATAAAATGAAGGAGAATAGAGTTACTCTTGGGGTGTTTGGGTGGCTTGTCAGTTGAGCATCCCACTCTTGATTTCGGGTGAGGTCATGATCTCATGGTTCATGGGTTTGAGCTCTGTGCTGACAGTGTGGAACCTGGTTGGGTGGGATTCTCTCTCTCCCTCTCTTTCACCCCTGCCCCACTCGCACTCTCTCTCCCCCAAAATAAATAAATAAATAAACTTAAAAAAATGAGTTACTCTTTACTACTTTTAAGAACATTTAGATCAAATATAACTTCCTTAGCAGAGACTTTTGTGGGATCAAACTCCTGTCAATTAAAATACCCATTTCAGTTACTCATATATAATTCACTGGCTTAAACATTTATTATTCTTTCCAGTGGAAAAAATTGTTAACTGGGCTCAATGGTGATTCCCTACTGGGATCCCTCATGACTAGCAGTCCTGTATCAGCTGGGGTTGCATACAGTTGAAGACTTGACTGGGCTGGACGTGTAAGATGGCTTACTCACATGAATGGCGGTTAAAACTGACTACTGGCCACAGGAGTGGCTGATGCTGTGAACCAGAACCTTATTCAGGACATCTTCCTGTAGTTCTCTAACAGGATGGTGAATTCCTAAGGAATCCTCCTCAGTGTAAGTGTTCCCACAATCCACATGGAAGCTGCAACACTTTTTATCTGATGTTCTCCAAAGTTATACAATATATCACTTTTGTCACATTCTGTTGGTGAAAGTAAGACAGGTTCAGCTGCACCTCTAGAACAAAAACACTCTGGATAAACTTTGAATGAAAACTATCATTAGCGAGTCCCCTCTGTTCCAAAGTTTGTTTTCAGATGATACTGTTGTGAAGGACACAGGCATTTGATCAAAATGTGTAATTAAATACAAATTAAAAAAAATTGATGTACATGATCAAGACACTATTTTAGAGGTCTACATTGTATTCTGTAGAGAAGAGGGATATGATATAAGCAACTAAGAATGCTCTCTCATTTATTCATTTAAATTCTATTCCCAAGCCTTGCTGACATCCTGATGATGTAACTGTGTCCAAGGAAGCTATCAAGTCCAATAAAATGAAAGAGTGTTGAGTTCAATGCTTTTGGCTAAAGAAAAATCAATGTATACATATGAAAAAAAAAAACAAAAACAAAGTGATCAAAGAAAGGAGACAGTCTTGCCAAGCATCAAGAAAGGACGAGACTAATCATTAAAATAAGCAAAAGAGCTAACACATAACATGAGGCTAAATGTCTATTAAAATGCAGTGTTATGAGGACTACTTCAGAGAAAGGGTCCATTTGGCCTATGGAACACTGTAGTGTATTAAGCACTGTATTGAGCTTTTATTTTGAATACATAAATGACTGAGAAAGAGCATGATGGATTTTGTTTTACACGTGCACTCCAACGCCCGGATTTGCTGAAGCATTGTGTTCCCAGTCAATAGTACCCTTGTAACTTGTTTGTTTAATTGATTGCAGTGCTATGTCAACCTTCACGACCAAAGTGTCAAATATTTGCAGACTGGAACACGTAGTGTTTGGCGCAAGTTGGCCCTTTCTGCCATGCTGTTGCAGATGCGACAGTTTACATACTACGTTCAGCCAGAGAAAAATCCAAATTTATTAAACAGTTATGCCCAGAGACAGCCTCAAGTCTATCAGCATTACTGATGATTGTGATTTCAAAGAAAACAAACAAAAATACTAGTTTCCAACCCTTTTATATTGCCAAGTGGTTATTCTTGATCAATTTATTCTCAGTATTAAAAGATTCAATGAAAAGGAGGATATTTAGAAGAGGCAAATATTCTTTGCTTTTGAAGATATATCTTCTTAGTCCCTTGTTCCACCTCTAAATATTTACCTGCAATGTATTTGGCTCCATTTGAACAGAAAATATGGAACGGAAAATTGGTTTAAATATGTTATTGATTTACAGCTTTTGTTTGGGAAAATCACGTGGGTCCACATGCTTAACTTTCACTTTGACTTGAACAATGACAACAGCATCTCCGTGTTTCCTTAGAAGTATCTGCAGGGTGGGATCAGTCAGAGTGAGACAAGGGCCATCTGATAAAGTGAGCCTGGCCAGTTATTACTTCTGGGGGAACATGCTGGCAGCCCAGGGTACAGCTAGCCAGCCTGGCATGCTCACACTACACATTTGTTTGTTTGTTTGTTTGTTTGTTTTCCCCTCCCTGCTTCCCCTATATTGTTTAATAAGGCCCTCCCTAGAGGATAAGAGGAAATGAGGGTTGAGGCAGGAAAAAAAGATGGCCGACACAACTTTGGTTGTGAATCCGTGGGAGCTTGTAGGGTAGAACAACATTACTTTGCACTGAGGCAGTAGCAACCCTATCCCAGTTAAGGGAATACGTTCACGTAGGTGAATTAATTTTCCCAAGACCACTAAGAGCTGCGAAACAGGATGTCCCACCCAGGTGTGTCAGACTTCAAGGTTCTTAATTTTTCCATACTTCCATGTCAAAATTCCTGAATAGAGCTATAAATGATGTTGTAATATGAGATATCCACTAAAAGTAACAACCAGGGGTTTCATATAGTTGATGCAAAACTTTTTTTTCCCTTCCCTTAGCCTTGAGAAACTAATCAGTTATTGAGGAACATGTTATAAACCTGACAGGCAAGAAGAATATGTGTTTGTTTGCTCTGTCTAGAAATCACGAACTCAGTTCAACATGCGTGGTGCTTAATATGGACTTATTTATTGATTGATCTAAGAACAATATGGAGTTAAAATATAATGATAATATCAAATACCATTTTAAAATCTGGTATATGTGCCAGATTCTGGGTGAACCGTTTAACTGAACTATCTCATTTACTCCTTATAATGCAGCAGTACTTTGTTGTTGTACAGATACAGAAATAAGTTCAGGGTTTCATTATAAGTAGTGATGACTAGATTCAAAGTTGTGCCCAACTGACTCTAACCTGTTCTCTTTGTCACTATTCTATACAGCCTTCCTCATCTCTAACCTGTGAAGGTTAATGGGGAGGAGTGCTCTGTTGTGGTCACATTATAATGACATTTGATTTGTTAAAATCACAATCTTGACAACTCTGATCCTCATGGTTGGATGAGAGTGCCTTGGTAGTTTGTGTGGTTCTTCACTTGACCCATCAAAGCTTCCACAGGTGGCTAAAGAGACTACACCATTACCCTCAGTGCTCTTAGTATTAAGCAACTCATAGTTGATGAGTGTCTACTAATATTGTCAGGTGAAGATGAGTGTCTACTAATATTGTCGACTAATATGCTGGTGTTATAGGTAGGGCACTGATTAACTGCACAGGTCCTGGAGGTACTGGGGAATGCATAGGATCCCTTGTCAGTATATTAGGTATTCAGTCATGTGGATGCTGTTCTCTTCTGTTCTAAAAACTAAACCTGTCTCACCATCTAGGGCATATACATGGTATAGTGAGACCATCATCAAGTGGTTCAAGGGAACTAAAGTCTTGGGGCACCTGGTGGCTCAGTCCATTGAGTATCTGACTTTGGCTCAGGTTGTGATGTCATAGATTGTGAGTTTGAACCATTCATCAGGCTCTCTGCTGTCAGCACAGAGCCCACTTCAGATCCTCTGTCTCCCCTCTCCCTTCCCTTCCCCTGCTTTTGTTCTCTCTCTCTCTCTCTCTCTCTCTCTCTCTCTCTCTCTCTCTCTGTCTCAAAAACAAACAAACAAACAAACAAAAACTAAAGTCTAATCCTAGGTCTTAAAGCAGTTTCTTTCCATCTTTTCAAAATTTTTCTAGGCTTCAGCTCTCTGTCTTTAACTGAATAAACTAGATAATTATAAGGCCTTTTCAGTTCCAAAATCTTACTTTTTAACAATAAAATTATGGTACCTGGAAAAAAACTACAAACGATTTGTAACAATGACAACAGCTGGAATTGAGGGTACCATTTTAGAGGGAAGAAAAGGACCACAAGACCTGTCTTCCAGTGCTCCAATTAGGTAGTATGGTCTAAAAACCAGACCGTGCCCAGGAATTTCAGCCTCTGGAATTACATGGCTCCCTGTCTAGAGAAATGACAGGATCTTTCACAAATAGCTCCCCGATTTTGAAGTGCTAAGTGCCAGTGCACATAAGATGCTCTGTATCTTCAGAGATGCTTTGCTGAACGCTCAAGGTTTTTCTTATGAAATTATAGTATTTCCACTCAGCATCAAAGCACATCTGATATAGATTTCTGAAGCCTGCACTTAAGAGGTGGTAGTCAATTTGGGCAAATGTGAATTGGAACCCATCGATTCATGCCCTTGGAGGAGAAGATACTGAACTTGGGTCCATATTGTTATTAGTATGACATTGTTAAAATGCTATTCATAGACTGCAGTGGGCAAAGGCAAAGTTGACAGTGAGCCCAAATGTAAATATTTTCTCTTAGTATCTCTCTTTCTTGCTCTTTCTCTCTTAAATGCACAAGTCCCTTTGCATTTGGCAAACACCTAGCACTCAACACTCAGTGACAACAACCATATGAAATCTCCTGTCTATTGGAATTTTCTGTAGACCTTTAAATAACTCTAGTGATAGTCAGTTTCTTTTTTCTTGCTTTTTTTTGGTGGCAGCTCAAAAGGTTGCCCTTAGCCTGAACCAATTTATCGGTTTCAAAGGAAAGGATAATAAAACTGTCATTTCCGGCCATAGTACCAACGGTGCTACTGATACCCTGATATTAAAGCTTATTAAAAGTAAAGCTGTCTCTTAGTTTATGATATCAAAATTGCTTCCAAGTCTTGTTAAGACTCCATGTTATTCTAGATAGAAAGAAAAAAAATCTAAAATGACCCAACGGGCAGTGAAGTGACTGAGCTATTTAAACACCTAGCTGTGTGGATGATTCTGTGGAGTTCTTCAATTTATCACAGATACAAACTGCCAGGAGAAAATTAATTTAAAACTCACTCCTCTAGCAGACCTGCTCAAGATACTCAAAATGTGAGAAAGGTTTACAGACAGTCAAAATAATTTCTGACTCCCTAGAGACTTCCCGGGTTTCTACTCTTCCAATAACTGGTACCTTCTGACAGCCCTTTATCCATAGGACTTCTGAAAGAGGGAAGCAAGTAAATCCATTATGTATTCCTAATGTGGAATAATCCACAGGAAGTGGTTTTGACCTAGGTAGAGTAGAGTCAGAGTAAATAATTTCTTTCACCAGCTGACTAGGGGCTGAAGAGTCTGCTTTTTGAATGGAAAACAGTGTGTGTTATTGGAAAGAGCTTTGGAGTCAAGATGACCTTTGTTCAAATTGCCTAAAATTAGGCAAATTATCTAATACCATTGAGCTTCCTCCTTCAATGAAATAGAATTAGTGCTTACATGTAGGACTGCAGGGAGAATTCCCAAAAGTTTGTCACAATTGGGGCACGTGGCTGGATCAGTTGGAAAAGCACCAAGTCTTAATCTCAAGGTGAGTTCGAGCCCCATGTTGGGTGCAGAGATTACTAAAAATAAACTTAAAAAAAAAGTTTGTCACAATACATTTTTGTTGGTATTATTATTTTTAAATCACATCTATCTGTGTGATGACTGTGCTAAGATTTTAAAGTTGGGAATAATCTATAAAGGTCTTTGATGCTTAAAATAGATATTTCTGGGACCTATGACACTTAGAAATGTTTGTGTGACAACTAAGAATGTATGCCAATCCCTCCTTCCTACCCTACAGCATTAATTGTATTAATTCCTCTGTGGCAGAATGAAATTTGGTTTCCTAACCAGTGTGTTACTTTTACACCCTCCAACTACCATTATGCTGGGTGCACAACATGGCTTGACATTAACCTCAGAAAAACTTGTCAGATCAAGGCTGGAAAATAAAGATCCTAAATTCTAGATTTCTAAGTTTAAGAGCTAAAGAGAAACGTATGTGAGAAAAAGAAAGGATTTGGAATATACAGTAAATCATTTCTTTCTTCATCCCTTCCACCAAATTCCTAGACCCTAGGAGATCTCTTCAAGCAAAAGAGAGCCAAACTGGAAGGTTTGAAACACGTAGCAGAAGGTCTCTCATTGCGGTCTTCCCCAAACCTCTCTATCAAAGACTAAATGGGGAGATGAAGAGGGAATGGTGATAGAACCCTTTGTTTGAAGTTGGGGGAGCAGAGAAAATAAAAATCTGGACTGTACTGAAAAGTTCTAGAAATGTAATAAATAGCTAAGAGAGAAATTGGAAGCAGGGAATGCCCACTTGCAGCCCTGAGTTCCCTGCAGCACCCACCTCATGGGGTAGCTTTAAAAATTGCCTATAAACTCAGTGGGGAGAGCAGATGATTGCTGGGAGAGGATGAGAGAAATTAGAGATGAGGAGGAAGATTAGGGGATGAAGGGCCATGCTTCAGCTTCGCGCAGAGTGCACATTCCTCCTTCAGGGTTACACAAATCCAAGTGGCTCCATCTGAAAGGAACAGCAGCAGGAGGGGCTGTGGAGGGACTGTCCAGGTGCCATTCAAGAACCCCTATACCTCCGTGGACCAACTATCAGATACATAAGGTTCATCTCAAGTAGAAATCTTGGGAATAGCAGCAGAGAATTTTGTAAAGTTTTTTTTTTTTTTTTTTTTTTTTTTTAGTGTTTATTTATATGAGGGGCAGGGGGAGAGAGGAGAGGAAGACAGAATGTGAAGCAGGCTCCAGGCTCTGAGCTGTGAGGACAGAGCCTGATGCGGGGCTCAAACTCATGAATTGCAAGATCGTGACCTGAGCCGAAGTCGGACGCTTAACAGACTGAGCTACCCAGGCGCCCCGCAGCAGAGAACTTTTTTAAACTATAGTTACTGCTACTTTCCTGACAACATTGCTCTAGTAGTTTCTTAAGCCTGACCTCCTCCCTTCCCACTCACAAGTCTTAAAACCATCGAAGAGGAGAGCGATAAGAAAAACAAAAATGCCAGAAGGGAGGCACAGAATTAAGATGTTTGAAATATAAAACACAAGATTTGAAGTCAGGAGAGAAAATTGAACTATCATAAAATAATAATGGTGACCATAACTACAACCGTAGACGCTACCATAAGAGCAAACACTGATGTGATATTTGTTAGGTTCCAGTTCCTGGTGTAGGTCCTTTATATAGATTAATGAATTTAATATTCACAGCACCCTTATAATTTAGTTACTCTTCTTATCCCCACTTTAGGGACAGGGAAACCGGAACACAGTGGGGTCAACGTAAGTTGCTTAGGGTGACAGCTGTAAGTGGCAAATTCTGAGCCTTTGTACCCTTAGTCACTACATGACTGCTTTGTGTAAGTAAATACCACTGCCTCTGCTACCCAATTCTGTGACTTTCAGATTTGTATGTACTTTCTCAGAGTCACGCCCATGATCACGGTAACAAAATTCCACAATATAGGTCTTTGCTAAAAGTTGAGACTCAGAGGGGGAAAAGAAAAAAATCATGTCAAAAACCTCTCTAATTGGATACGGGAAGAAAGCAACCTATGATAAGTGTGACAATGGTTTTTACTCCAAGGTCCTATTTTGTCATCTGATTCTTAGAGCTGCATAAATGATTTGCTATTGTGAAGAGTTGCTCTCAAGCCTTCTAGTTTAGACCTTTTGTCTCCTGCAGTGTGAGCCCTTTGGGAATACAGTTATTGCCAAGTAGGCTTGTCCACTCATTTTTCCTAGAGAAAATGTCATGGGGTGATGGAAACTCATTTATGCCACAAGAAATTAAAAGACAAAACACACAAACACGCACTGATAATTTGTGTCACTCTCCATCCAGTTTCTCCCTTTGCTAATGGCATCACATTTAAAACCAAATTTCGAAATTATTTCTGGACCCCTCCCTTGGCAGGGGTAGGGGTGGGGAAGGTTTGCTCTTGTTTTTTCTTCCCCAGTTGTGAAAGCTGGAGGGAGGATTTGGTTAAGAAAAGAGTGTTAGAGTCTTGCTGGGTGTTCCATTGTAGAGTAAACAGCCCCGGTCTTTTATTCAAGGCAGATCAAACCATGGCCACATTATTAGTTATTGTTTAGCTGCCTGGGTTTAGGATGAAATTACCAGGCTGCCCAGGGACCCCACATTTTAGCTCCACATCCAGCTGTGCTCCTAACACAAGGCACAATGCTTAGTGGCACTGTCAGCCATTTAAGGTAAAAAGAACATGCTGTAATCAAGTGGGGACCTTTCCACAGTGTCGCTCTTGGGTCCCATTTCAGGGAGTCTAGGAAACCTGCCACTGAGTTTTAAAGGGAGAAGAAAAGAAAACACAGAAAAATGTTCCAAACAGGGCAAGGGTAACTTTCCTCTACAACATTAAATACACACACACACACACACACACACACACACACACACACATATATATGCACATATATATGTTTATATGCATATATAAGTGTATATATGAGCATAGAAGCATATATGCATATAAGCATATATATATATTTTTTTTTTCTTTTGGTTTTCAACTTATCAACATGTTCCCATTTTGAGAAAGTTGGACTGATGGCCTTACATGTAAGTTACAATCAGATTTCTAGTTTTTTGTTTTTTTTTTTTCCACCCATGGATCAGAAGCTCCCAGAATGCAGTATTTAAGCCATCTTGGTTGGTACAACCCTTGAGAATGGGATCTAGTTCTTAGCAAGAATAATGTTACCTGCCACCTAGATAAATGCTAAGGTTTAGTGTGTGGAAATAATAAAGCTAGAAAGATGAAGTGGATTCTAGATATATTAAATCTGGGATAGCCTCAGATAACAGGTTTAAGCAATAAAGTGAAACTTTTATCCTGTATTCATAATGTCAGTGTTACTGTGGAAATGCTAGCTTCAAAATACAAGCACCCACGGTTGTCTTCTTAAAGGAATTTCTCTTCAGACATTATTTTAAGCCCTTTTTAACATAGACACATAATGTCACCACTCGGGGACCCTCGAGTTTTGACAGGAAGAATTCCTTCTGACATGCTAGTGTTAGAGTGATTCCTCTTGAATTGTTTGGAACTGAAGGCATGTCCATGTGGACAAGAATTCATCCCAGGAGGAGAGAATTATGTTGGAAAAATTGAGCCTCGATCAAAAGAGGACTTGGATAGCTATCCCTTTTTTTAAATTGTGGGATAGAAGACTGATGGGTGGCCATTTGAAGGAGGCAGTTGCATTGCTAGGTGTAGAATCAAAAACTGCCATGTTCAAATGCAGAATTCACCATAGGCTTGAGGTGAAATGTAAAATATATGAGCATTGAGTGTGCTTCTCTTTACTCTGGTGAAGAAATAGCAATCTTATTTGTTAAACCTGGAAGATCTCAAATGTGGGATCAGAGGTCCCAGGTAGAATCCTAGATCTCTTAACTAGCTGGGTAACGTGCACAAATCAGTCAATCTCACAGAGCCTCAGTTTGCTTACCTACATATCGGAGTTGGTAAGGTATTGTCTAATTCATACAGTTCTTAGGATGATCAGAATGGAATAATGCAAGTGAAAACATATTGCACACCATAAAGAGATACATAAATGGAATATGGAATTGTAATTAGGAAGTTAAAAGGTGGTGAAAGAATAAACAGGTACTTGAACGCAAGCTTCCTGATGACAGGGACATTATTTTGTTCCTTGGTATATCCTCAGCACTGACAGAATAGGCAGGCACATGTAAGTGCTCCGAAGTAACTGTTGAGTGAAAAAGTAAGTAATTGTCTCACTTTTCTCTAGAGGGGCTAGGAACATTGTCCTTTTATTTTTGGAATTCTTAAACAGTGCGTGCCTTTGCCAGCAATGCACAACCAATCTAAATCTCTTTTTTTCTTTAGTAAAATGAGAGTAGTATCTTACTTTCCATCCTTAAGGCAAAAGATGCATTGTCTTATTTGATCTCTTACAGTAACGAAATATTGCACAAAAGCTGTGTGTATTCATATACACATCAAGACATCAAGCTAGGTCAATAGAAATGTTAGCAGAAATTCAAAACTTGTTTCTGCTGTACAAATACTGCCCATGTTTATCAAAGTTTAGCTCATTAATAAAATGCATGGTTGCGAATGGCCTTGTTAATTATGAGAGGAACCAGAAAAACAGTTGGCTTGTCCCCCCCCCCCCCCCCCCCCCGCCCCAGCACACACACCAGTTCTGGTCTTTAATTTAAAATGTGACCTTACAATAACTACCAGAAAGAAAAAATCTCCGTTTTAGGATTGGAAATGTCAAACCACTCCATCATACTGTGGATGTTTTTTCCCATTTCTTACTGTCTTTCAGAAATAAAAATCCATTGCTGCAGAAGAAACTGTGTCTTTATAATGGTGACTAAGCTTGCAGAGTGCGAGTCAACCAGCTTTGGGGTATACAGATAGCATCAAATAAAAAGTTGTGATAACTTTTGTTAGAATTGGGCTGAGTTTTATCTTAATGCTAGCAGGAGAGAGAGGGTTTTCTAAATAATTCAGAGTATAAATAAGCATGCTGGGAAGATATTTAAAATACCTAAAAGAACCATTGTTTTCAAGATCTCTCTAGTACTTGAGAAGTACCATTTATAAACAATTAATTGACATGCTGCTATGAATCATCCTTACATATGTTTGAAAAAAAACCAGGTGTCTAAAGACCTCTTAGAAAACAATTTGCCTCTTTATTTCCACCTACTGTCTATATTGAAAGCTATAAAAGTGCCTTGAAAGTATTCTAAAATTCAGGGGTTTTGTTTTGTTTGGGAATTTTTTACATGTTCAAACTGGAATCTGCCACCAACACACACCCACATTCATACACTTGCATACAGTCTGAAATAGTGAGGTTTTTTCTGTATTCTCTTCCCATCCAGAGAAGAAGATAGTATGTTGATTATGACTTTCTTAGTCTATGAGAAGACAGAGTAGGGATGCCCAGTGACTGCATTAGGACCCTATTCCTGGTCCTTCTTAAGCAACTTTCCTAAGATAAGCACTGTGAGAGCCTTCTGCACAGGCTCTGCCTTGTACACGTGGAAGGGTAATTCTTAACTCTCACCCAGGTTTTGGCAAAGAGCAGAGATCATTGAGGCCAAATTTCCTTGGGGAATGGTCTGAATTACTTGTCCACTTGAGTGATGGTCCTACTGAAATGTCTAATTGATGGAACTGCCTGGTGTTTATTGTTCTAATAGTCCTGAAGAAAGTCTGGATGATTCTCCATTAACCCACAATGAAACTCTAGGGGAGCATTTCCACAGCACTTCAGAGCTTGTTAACCTAAAAGTAATTGGGCATATAAATTTGGAGGGTCTTATTTGTTCTGCCAGCACTAAGTGGAAGAAAAGAATGGCCGTATTTACTCGATTTAAATATTCCATTCAAAGGAAATATGCAGAAGTGATGCTAACTGTCCCAGAGTCCTAGGAGAGAGATATTGGAAAGACACCACAGCACACACATGAGCCATTATACCACTCACATTTGATCACAAATAGCCACATATGACTGCTCTAGCATTCACACCTTTATGAGTAGTGGCAGATGAAACAACAAATGCATCCAGTCATGAAAATTATATCCTGGCTCATTTTACTATGGCTTTACACATTCTAGCTGGCTAATACCGGAAATTCAGTGCAAACTGGGTACAGGAGAGTGGGGAGGGAACGTTACGGAATTAGATATGGGAACGTTAAATAAATACAGAAGAACATTCTAAGAATTTGGTGGAATAGAGGGGTAATTGCTCTAGGAAGATAAGCATCGGGGAGAGTGTTTGAGAGGCAACCACAACACTGGAGAGAGCAAGGATTGAGGACAGTGGATGGGGACGGGGTAGGCATTGGATATGATTTGCCTTGGTTCAGTTCAGCTTAATTCTGCTGAATAGTCACAGTGCAAGTACTATTGAGTTTTTGTCTGATCCACAACTTTCATTTGGTTGCCAGCCAGGAGTACTTTAAATAGTCCTTGCCTTTGATGATACAACTTCTTTGTATATCCTCCTTATACACACACCTACAGATAATGCAGTAACAGATTGATAGCCACCGTGCTAGGAGAATTATATAGGTGCCAAGTGGCTCAATTCTTTGAACCACTGATACTGATCCACAAGTGTCTAGATTGGCTTCATTCTCCAGAAGTATTTGTGAGTGAAACAGGGTAGGCATAAGTATCTCACAGGATGAAACTCTCTTGTTACTTTACTTACATTACTTATCCTTCATTTTCAATCTTCTTGGCCTCATTTACCTCCGTACCCTTTGGCTATCTTTTGTTTTTAAGCTTATTTATTTATTTTGAGAGAGAGAGAGGGAGAGAGAGAGCACACGCACGCGCGCGCAGGGGAGGGTCAGAGAGGGAGAGCGAGAATCCCAAGCATGCTCCGTGTTGTCAGTGTGGAACCCAATGTGGGGGTCAAGCTCATGAATCGTGAGATCATGACCTGTGCCAAAATCAAGAGCCAGATACTTAACCAACTGAGCCACCCAGGCACCCCTGACTATCTTTTATAGCTCCAGAAACCATTGTGGTGATCAACTCTATGTGGACTCCAAACCATGTATGGGGGAACAGTCCAAGAACACTTTGCTGCACACTTGTCATGTGCCCTTCACCTTCAGCCCATGAGCCTCCGTGTTGGTGCTCAAGCTGCTCTGCACCCATGCATGTGCTGTCAAGAAGTGTGGAGGAATTACTATTTCATAGAACAAACCTTTGCCAAGGGGAAACAGGATGCATCTTATAAATTTCTCACATTCTTCTTCAGTAGACTGTTCAAGGACTCAAGTAGTTGGGGACAGCTATGGATGGTGGGAAGTACTAGGGATAAAAGCTGTATTTACTGGAAAAAAATGAAATTTGAGGTACTAACATGGACTAGGCTGTTGCAGCAGAACATTACAGGGGACTGCTAGGTAATTCACATCTACCTGTTATCAAGTATAGCATTTTAGGAATTGTCTTAAGTCCTGTAAAATGTATGTTTTTATTCTCAGCTTTTAGAGAGTTAGGAAAGTAAAAGTGGCTTCTGGTTTAGAGAACTTCAGGAAGGGTCTACAACAAACAGGAGAATATTTGTGACCGGTCTAAAATAATCTAATCTCATTTCATGTGAAGCCTGAATATTTCTTGCATAAAAATAATGGTTGTCTCAGCTATGGTACAAGCTGAGAATAAAGTGCCTCATTTTGTATGATAAAACTGATGAGGTTCAGGATGGCATCATGTCCCTGAGGGGCGACCAAGAGTTGTAATCAATTTTTATGAAATGTTTCTCAGAATACTTGGGCTTGGGCGTTTTTGGTTTTTCAGAGCCAACTTATGTTATGAATTGGTGGTCATGTATTGTATTACTTTTTGGACATTGCAAAAATTTTCCTTGACCTCATTGAAGGCATTATTCACTTCTACTTTCCTTGGAATATATCATGGCAACTTTGGAGAATATGGATCCTAAGACCCTAATAGTAGGGAGAATAATCATGTTGAGGGTGATCATTAAGGAAGAGCCATCCAAGTCTGACCCTGGACTGACAACATAGCCTGAAAGTGTTATATGCATGGTTCACATAGTGGGGGCCAGAATCCTTTGTGTGGAGGCAAAGATTTCAGATCGTATCCGTGTCATTGATTCTATGGCTTCTCGGTATAGACATTTTCAGAAAGAAGATCAGCGCGGAAGTTGTGGTTTTTGAACATTTAGATTTTCTAGATCCAAATCTTATAAAAATGGTTTGCTGGTGGAAGTAACTTAACTACTTGGAAGTAAAAGTGTGAAGATTAGGGTACCAGTTAATCATGCTTTCAGTTAATAGGCCTTGTCTAGGAAATGGTTTCACATTTCTGATGCTACCCTAACAGTCAGACATTTTTTTTTCTTCCCCAACATTCATGGGGAATTATTCTTTGAAAAGTAGGTTTTGGAAGCCAATATCAAGGTCTTACTGGAAAAGATGGTGTTGCAGACTGTCTTGAAAATATTCATCTTGGGAGATCAGGTATTCTTGATTAGGGTGTATCGGGATAAGAGATGCCATAAATTAATGCTTGAGGTTGCCTAAGCCACTGGGGACCTACGTAATGTGTGAACATTGTTCAGGAGGCTTTTGTTTTCAAGGGGAAGGAGGCTAAAGAGAAGTGAGACATAAAACACTGGAAATACAGCAGTAAATTCCAGGAAGTACTGAATTTTCCTGAAGCTCTTATGAGTTAGTCAACCAATACTAAGATTACTTTTGTGAATATTATTTTTTTCACTTAAAGATCACAGAAAACTCAACACTGGCTGATGAATTTCACATTTATAAAGGTTAATATTCAAATAATTCACCTGAAATAGCATCAACTTTCTCTTCATTGCACCTACCTAGCTTCTAATTATCTCTCTCCTGTAAATATTTTTCACTAGATCATAATTACATAAGTGCAGTGACCATGTCTGTCTTGCATAAAGTTATATACCTGCAAATGAGTTATCAACAAATGTTTGTGAAATGAATGAATGAATGAACTAAAATAATTTAGTATCCCTTTGATTGTATTAAAATTGGGCCATTAGGGAAAAAACTCATCCAGATACAGAGTATCATCTTGTTCTTCAGTGTATCCATTTTTGTTATTTAATCAAATATATATTGAGAATTTTCTATATCTGATGTCATACAATGTACTAGGGATTTCAGGGAAATAAGAACAACACAAAACAGACATCAAAAAATGGTTCCTTCCTGACTGTATAGAGACCTCATTTACTAAATTTTAGAATAATATAAAGGAAAACATTATCCACAATTTCTATATCACAAAACAGAAGGAGTCACAAAGAACTGACATGCAATAAGGTTTAGAATATGCATTCACATATCACCTTCCTAAATTTGGACAGATTACTTACTCTTTATAAGGGAGAAAGCAAATTACCCTCCAAAATATATTGTCATCTTCCCCTAAAATAACAGAAGACTCCATTTTTAGTGGATTACATGATTGCTCAAAATAAAAGCTATATTTTTTCTTGCAGTCTGTATGTGTTGCTCTGAAAAATAGGAAATGAACATAATCAATGTGTAAAACTCTATGTGACATCAAAAGAAAGGGGCATGCCCTTCTCTTCATCTGTTTTCTCTTTCTTCTTTCCTGGAAAACGGATGTGTTGTTGAGCCACCTGGATTTATATACACAAAAACATATTCTATGGGTAGTAGAGGTAGAGGATAAAAATGATCTTTGGCCCTTAACAAATCCATAAAATAAACTAAGCTCCAATTTTACATGATAAAAGGGGAGAAGTCATCAGAAAAATATATGTAGGTAAACTACCATTGGCACAATTTAAGGAAAAATAGAGAATCCATAATCATAAATTCATTAGGAATTAAAACACCCTCCCTCAAGTAACTGATAAAACAACTAGAAAAACATCAGTACATCAATAGAAGATATGAACAACACTATCAAACAACGTCATTTCATTGAATTTATAGAATACTTCCTCCACCAACTGTAGAAAATACTTCTAAGGACACATGATACACTTGCCAAAATAGATCATAAATTAGATCATAGAATGAGTCTCATCATTTTAAAAATAATACAGTGTGCTCTCCGAACTATATATGATTAAAATTAGAAGTCAATAACAGTAAGATATCTAGGAAGGCTCCAAATATCTACAAATTAAACATCACAATTCTACATAATTCATGGAATAGAGATGAAATGACAGGAAAATTGGAAAACATCTTGAAATTAATAAGGGAAAAATATAAAAAATTATGAGATGGAGCTAAAGCGAAAGTAAGAAATTTATAGCTTTACTTTATTAAAGTGGGCCATGCTTAACTTTATTCTTCAATTTTAGAAAATTTTAACACTTTTTAAAATTCTTACCTCATAATTTATATTTTATTATTTAATTTTTAATTCCAGTGTAATTGACATATAGTGTTATATTAGTTGCAGGTGTACCATACAGTGATTGAACAATTCTTTATATTATCCAGCGCTCATCTCAATAAGTATACTCTTAATCCCCTTCACCTAAGATATTTATAGCTTTAAATGTGTATTTTAGGAAAGGAGACAGATCTAAACTCATTAACCTAAGATTCCAACTTCAGAGGCACGGAAAAATAAAAAAGCACAAAATAAAACCAAAGTAGAATGCAGAAATGATAAAAACAAGAGAAAAATAAATAAAATAGTAAAATCACCAAGATTTTATTTTATTTATTTTTTTTAAATTTTTTTTTCAACGTTTATTTATTTTTGGGACAGAGAGAGACAGAGCACGAACGGGGGAAGGGCAGAGAGAGAGGGAGACACAGAATCGGAAACAGGCTCTAGGCTCTGAGCCATCAGCCCAGAGCCCGACGCGGGGCTCGAACTCACGGACCGCAAGATCGTGACCTGGCTGAAGTCGGACGCTTAACTGACTGCGCCACCCAGGCGCCCCAAATCACCAAGATTTTAATAGGGAAAATAGGCAATGTCTAAAGCTATTTCTTTGATAAGACCCATAAAATACCAACCTAGATTTTCTAAAAATAACATAAATCATTATTGACAAAAATGAGAAAGAACAACTTTATGCCAACAAAAATAGATGAAATGGACTAGTTCTGGGAAAAATATAAGTTGTCCAAATTGGCAGAAGAAAAAAAGGAAAATATGAATATAAATATATTTCTATTTAAAAATTAGAATGTATGTCAAATCTCTTTCCAAAAGAAAACTCCAGGCTTAAATGACTTTGCTAGAGAATTCTATCAAACATTCAAGGAAGAGATAACTCCAATTCTATAGACATATTTTCAGAAATTAGAAGAAACATTTCTCAAAACCATGTTATTAGACCAACATACTCAGATTTCAAAATTCTAGAAAACAACTCAAAAAAGAGAATTGCATCCTGGTATTCCTCACGAGTATAGATGCAAGCATTCTTTAAAAGTAATAAGCCAAATTCAACAATATGTAAGAAGAATCATATATCATGGCTAAGTATGATTTATCTCTGTAATGCAGATTTAATTTTATATTTAAAAAATCACAACTCACTCATTAACAGAATGTAGGAGAAAAAATGTTATTTCAATATATTGGAAAAAAGCATTGAAAACAATACGTGCTATTTCAAATGATCGACAAACTAGAAATAGTAGGAAAATTCTTCAAATTGATAAAGTTACCCTTAATGAATCATAATATCATAGTTAACAACTAACTAGTGACTAAACTGGTTACCTGCAAACATTAAAAACAAGGAGTGATTGCCCACTTGTGCCATTTCTATTCAAAATTCTTCTATAGGTCCTAGCCAATGCAGTAAGGCAGTAAGATGAAACAAAGAAAGAGTTTTGGAAAAGAAAAAAATATTTATTGTGTCCAGATTATATAATTTCTTATGTAGAAAATTTCAAGGAACCTACAAAACAAGTAATAGAACTAATACATGAATTTAACAAGATTTAAAAAATACGAGAATTATATTGAAATACCTAATATATTCTTATAGATTAGTGGTAATTAGTTGAAAATGAAATTTTAAGATGAGTGGATTAATAGTAGCTCCTCCCAAAATAATACTTCATATTCAACAAAATAGAAGGTGTCCAAGATCACTGTGTTGAAAAATGAAAATAATAAAAGTAAAAAAGGAAGGATATGTGATGTGTATGGTTTTGGAAGACTTAATGTTGTTAAGATAATAACTCTCCCCAAATTGATTTATTGACTCAAAATAATCCAATCAAAATTCTAACAGGATTTCTTTTTAATAGAAAATGGTAAGTTTATTGACATGGAAACACAAAGAAATTGGAATAACGAATGATTTTTTTTAAAAGGATAAATTGAAGATTTACCTGATTTCAAGATAGCAGTCAAGAAAGTTTGATATTGATAAAAAGTTAAACACATAGATCTATGTAATGAGCAACCATGTAATGAGAACTGAGTTAATGAGTTGAGAAATAAACTTAGACGTGTATGAACTATTGACAAATGTACAAAGCTAATTCTGTGGGAAAATTTTTTTTTCAACAATTGTTGCTGGATCAGTTGTATACTCATATGCAGGAAAAGTTAACATTGATTAACCATATACATAAAAATTTACTCAAGAATATATCCTATAATTTCTGGGAGGGAAAAAAAGGAGATAATTTTTGCAAACTTGGCCTAGGTAACTGATTCTTAGATAAACACAAAAGGTAGGAACCATAATAGAAAACCAGGTAGTAATATGGACTTCTTAAAAAACAAACAACATTTTGCTATTTGAAGGACACCCCTGAGAAAACAAAAGACAAGCTACTCTTAGGGGGAAGAATAATATTTACAGCATATTCAAAGAAGTTTTAATCAGGAGATATAAAGAAACTTTGCGACTCAATAAGAAAATGAGTAAAAGAGATGATCACAGATCTCGCAAAAGAAGTTAAATATGCACCTAAAATGATGCTCAATCTCACCCGATAAATACAAATTATAATCAAAGGGAGACAACTCTATCCAAATATTAGAATAACTAAAATTAAAATGACCATACTTGGGTGCCTGGGTGGCTAGTCGGTTAAGCATCCGACTTTGACTCAGGCCATGACCTCATGGTTCCTGGGTTCGAGCCCTGCATTGGGCTCTTTGCTGACAGCTCAGAGCCTGGAGCCTGCTTCAAATTCTGTGTCTCCCTCTCTCTCTCTGCTCCTCCCCCACTCACACTCTGTCTCTTTTTCTCTCTCTCAAAAATAATAAACATTAAAAAGTTAAACAAATGACTGACCATACCAAGTGTTGGTTAGAATCAGGAGCAACTAGAAATCTCATGCGATTCTTTTGGAAATGTAAAATGGCTATAATCATTTTGAAAAATATTCTGGCAGTGTCTTAAAATGTTAAAGACTTATTAATCAACGTAATCATTCTACTTCTAGTTATCTACCAAATAGAAAGGGATGCCTAGGCCCACATAAAGGCTTATGCGTGAATGTTCTTAGGAGTTTTATTTATAGTAGCCCTTAAATGGAAACAACCCAAATATCCATTAACAAGTAAATGTGTAAACACATTATACTATACAGATACTACAATGGAATGCCACTCAGCAATAAAAAGGAAAAGAAAAAAAAACTATGCATATAATATGTAGATGAATATTAAATATTTACATTGAATGAAATAGCCAGGTTAGAAGACACATCTGTGGTTGCCTGGGGTTGAGGGTGAATTCAGGGATACATTGAATAGTGCCATAAGGAAATGTTTAGGGATGATGGCAATGTCACTGTCATCATGTGATGGTTTCACATTCTGGCTATATGTCAAAACACATAAAACTGTACCTATACTGTGTGCAATTTATTTTGCTTCAACTGAAACTCAATAAAATTGTAAATATTATGATAATTACAATGAGAATACAGAGAAAAAGGGCCATAATTGATTGGGAGATTAAGGAGGGATTTTTGGATGAGGTAATGTGTTTAGGCTTAATGTCACAAGCCCTGTAGTTTTTAGAAAACCACGGCTGGGTTGGTGAAATTTTTCTTAAAGATGTATTTGGGTAGGCAAAGGTTTCTTTCCTAGTTTTCAAGTGTCAGAAGAAAAAATAAAAAATAAAAAAGTTGGCCGCAGATCCCTAGGTCAACCTGACTTATAAACTATTCCCTCTGTCATTTAGATCTGAGGATAATTTGTGGGACTAGATCTCACTCTTACATCAGAGGCTCCAGTCAGTAGCTTCTTGCTGGAAAACTCTCAATCAGGCAGGAAGAGAGGTAATAGACCCTGTTGGAATCAGCTCGAGTAGTTAAGCACATCTGGATCTCACTGCACAGGGCTTCCTTGGTTCCTCCTGCTCAAGATTTTAAATATATCTGAGATTTAAAAAAATTAATAAAAATAAAAACAAAAAGCATTTATATGTAAAAATGTATGTATTAATAGTATACATCCATATATACATTTGTATATATGCATATATATGTAATTAACATCAATATTTTACAGAGAGATTGAAGACAGATTATACTTGTGCTTCAAGTAATACATTTGCCTAAATATTTCCTTTGATCATCTCTTCCCTTCCTTCAGTTTCCCTTTCCTTAGCAATTCCCTTTCCTTGCTTCATCCCACAAGTTCTTCCCAGTCTCTCTCCAAAACGTCTGTCCCTGCCTTTTTAGCCATTGTCATGCTGTTATATTCCTTCAGCTAGTGCCCCTCACCTAGCAAGATTTAGGAAAATAAAAGTCCAGTCTTTTTAATCACAAATTTCTACCTCAGACTTCTTTTTGTCTTCTCTTGCTGATGTGGAAGTAAAGTTTGTGGTCAGTTTGATATTGATTTCTGAATAGTCAATTATTTCTTTTCTAGATACTTAGAGAATTTTGTGTTCTTTACAGTAAAAGTTTAAAATTTGACCAAGGGTAGAATCTCTTAGAATTTCAAAAATCATTCCCATGGGTATTTTTTAATGTTGCCTATAAAATATTTTCTCTCAGAGAATTTGATAGAATGGTGTTTCCTGAGCTCTCGAATTTCAGTGTAACCATATGTCTCACTTTGGTTGATGAGATGTGAGCCGGCATGTTATGCGTCATTTCCTGGTAGAAGTCCCAAGAATCAGTGTATGATTTACAGTGTTTCCTTTTCCTGCCTTGCCAATTATAAATGGGCAAAGATGGAGCCTCCAGAAGCCTATATCCACTACAGAGATCTAGTATAAGCAAAAAATGACTGTTTGCTGTTTTAAGCCACTAACATTTGAGGATCTGTTTTTTACTTCAACTAGTCTTTCCTCAGTGATGACAGTGCTAGAATTCTGATGCTTTAAGCTCTTCTGATTAAAGGATATAAAAGCAAAACCACATAACTAAGCCCAAAGCAAAACAAGAAAATGAAAAAAGAACTTGAATTCTATTTCTAGCTCAGCAAACTTCTTTTGTCATATTTCTATTATATTTTTGTTCTTATTTAGTTCTTTCTCTGCAGCAAAATCTGTAATTCTCAAATGGAATACCCAATCTTTAAATTCCATTCTCCATTCAATATATATAAAATTATCTTAAATTTTATGTATTTTATTGTATTTCTTTAAGCTTTTCTCTTGAATTACAGTGGTATTTCTCAACCTTGTCCTCTAGATCATTGATTGGTTTATTTGCTTATTATCATTATTTAAAAACTCTTAACTATATATAACATGTATAGTTATATATGATATATAATATATTGATATATAATATATAATTATTATTAAAAACTATTAACTATTAACTATTAAACTAAAAATTATTAACTATTAAAACCTGCTTCCTAATGCACCTAAGTGAATGGGGTTTTTCTTCATATGACAGACATGTGAGATAGCATTTCTAGGACCTTAAATAAGTAAATCACTAATTTTTATGGATATTGTCAAAATGTCTTCTTAAAGTTAAGCCAATTGATAATGCCTCTGAGAATTTGTAAGTGCCAATTTCTTCCACTCTTAAATAGCTTTAGACATTAAAATTGTTTCAGTTTGGTTCAACTAGTCACAAATACTCCATGATTGTTTATATTTCTCTCTCTGATGTCTGTCTGTACTTGCGTGGTGTCCTACAATATCCCAGCATGTCTTTTGTTTATTTTTTATCACTTTTCTTGTATGTACATATTTTCTTTGACAGGAATTTCATGATTTAGTTGCCTCAGTGAACTTCCAACTTTACTTCTTGATTTGTTGAATCTTGTGAGCCATTGAGTCTCAGCAGCTTGTTAATAATTAATAGCAGACACGTGAAAAGAGAAGTAATAGCTGTGACTTGCTCAGAAATTGTTCCTAGACAGTGGAGAGATCAACTGCCTGCTTTTTGTTTTTGTTTGTTTGTTGTTTGTTTGTTTTGTTTTGTTTTTGTCGTGGTTTTTTATTAGTGCAGCACCTTCATCTGAGATTTCAGGACAAATTGTAAAAGAGTAAACTTATGTTTGTCCTGTCCTAGTTCAGAAGTTGGATCAACTGTAGTGTAAAGCAAAAGTGCTTCTTAACAGTTGTGGAAATTTCCCTGGACCTCACTGTATGAATTCTTCCCATTCTTAGTTTACAATTCTGTTCAATTTCCTTTTCATCTACATCTTGAGTACTTTTATGGAACATTTGGAGGTTGAATGTAAGGTAAGTCAAGTAAGCTGTTTATTAGCTCAAAATTCTACCTTCTATGTTTTTCTCAATATTTCCCAGGACTCTGGTAATGACATTTAAGTGGAAAGTGAGTCTTTCCAAATATTGTGCAGAAGATCTCAAAACCAGAAGGACGGAAAGTTACAACTAGAGCCAAGATTGTTGTAAATTATGAGTTCTCTTCGTCATATCGTGTTTTAACATGGTCGTAGAATAGCTGTTAAAATGTACTTACATTTTCAAGCAACCTTTCAATAATGTATCCATTTAATAAGAAGAACTCTACCAATAGAAGGAATGATGCAAGGCTTTCTGGGGCTTAAGTGGTCTCATGTCCCTTAAATTGCTTCTTTGTTCAAATCCTGGGAAGTTCCTAATCCCATAAGCCGAGGCTGAAAAGAGAAACCAGCCAAGCATGAACTAGTGCTCTGCACTGGCCCATTAGGCTAACAAATGAGGTACAGGTGAAGTACTGCTCTTCTAAGCTTGGATTTGTGCACGGTAACTCATTGCATAGGCAGGTAAAGACATGTAGACAGCCTTTATTTAATAATCTGGACATGAAGAAGAGAAGAGCATTTCTTGCTGTTCAAGGGACTGCCCATCACACAGTGAGAGCCTGGGAGACAGAGATGGTGTCTGTCTTTACTCCGCCTCCTTGCTCAATGTTTTGGGACTAGAACATACTCGTCAAATGCTTACTGAACTGAACCAGGTGCTTTAAAGGGCACACACATCACAATTTTTTCATATAAGGTACTTCATCATTACTATGATTACTTTCCAAAGAAAATATATTCCTGTGGAAGAAACTAAGAGGATTTTATCCTCATTTCTGTCACAGACTCAATTGACTTCATGCAAGTGACAAAATCTCAGTTTTTTTTTTAATCTGTCAAATAGGAAGAATACTCTCCACCTTGACAGACTGTAGTTGTATATGAAACAAACATTTGGATATAAAATTCCTTTGATAGT